>NW_007731901.1:101105-112540 GCF_000696425.1 Galeopterus variegatus
TAGAAGTGCACTAAATTTTAATGTAAATATTGAAGCAAAGGTTGTCCCTCCAAAACTAGAGAATATGTGGCCAATTTGGCAACAAACAATAGAGTTGCAGTAGCAGAAAGAGAAAGCCACAAGTTCTGGTTAAAAGTGGGAAGAGGTAAATGGGAACACCCCTATAAATGGCTTTCCATTTATTTATGCACTCATTTAAAAAACATTTTCAGCACCGACTAGCATCGGGCACTATTTTAGGTGCTGGGATATAGCAGTGAACAAGTTAAAAAGTTTCTGACTGCAAGAAACAGTTAAGTGATATGCAACACACAGCATAAAATAATACAAAATAGTAACAGGTGCCATTGTGTCAATGCTACTGTGAAAGACCAAAGCAGAGACAGGGGTGTAGGGCTGCCTGGGTGGGGGGCGGGTGTTGCCGCTGTATTGGGGGGCTCAGTGGGCCGACCTTGCTGAGAAGCTAATGTTTGGGCCACAACCCACAGGAAGTGAGGAGAAGCCATGAAGATGTCTGAGACAGGAGCTCTAGGCCACGGCAAGTGAAAAGCCTCCGGCAGACAGTTACAGAGCAGGTGTGAAGGGCACTCTGGCAGGGACCCGGTCAGTGGGGGGAGGAGTAAAGGCTACTAGATGGCCGGGAAGCCATTGGGAAAGTTTTAAGAAGAGACATGGCATGATCTGAGTTCAATTTCAAAATAATCATTCCAGCTGCTCTGCGGAGAATCTGCTGTACATGCACACAAGAGAAACAGGGGAGTCCAGTTGGGGGGAAGTGGTAATCTCAGTAATGCAGAGAGAATGTGGTGTATACCCAGGTTACAACAAATGCGTGCACTTCGAAGGTGGAGACAGGCGTCCACTCAGCAAGTGTTTGTTGATTGTCACTACGTACACAGACTATGGTGAGTTCTGGGGAATACAGAGATGAACACAACCACAGCCCTCAAGGAGCTCACGGTCTTTGGAGACCATGGGTGAGCCAGACACGTGTACAGATAACGAGAGTACAATGCGATAAGCCCTGGGACGGTGGTCAGGAGCAGTCGGTCTGACCAAGCGCAGCCACATGCGTGAAGGACCACCTCTCCATACCTGTGGACTCTGGGACACTTTGGAGAGGATGAGGTTTTAGAAGGAGGAGGAGACAAAAGCAAAGACAAGAAAGACTGTGGGGCTCTGTGTGACCAAGAGAGCACCTTTGGTCCTCAATTCCTCATTCCAGTCGCAGTCCTCACCAGGGCCTGCTGAGTCCTGGCATCCCCTCAGGTGTCCGTGAATTATCTGTCATGGTTTTAAAACAAACTCCCTTTGCATAAGCTGCCTTGATTGAGTTTTTGTTCCTTGCAGCCTATGACTCTTGTCCAAGACACAGAGAAGATGAGAATGCAGAATCAACAGATTTTGGTCCACTGACGCTGGTCCCCATGATGTGCAGGGTTAAGGACAGAGGGAAGGTGGGGATTTGTTCAGATTTCTGGTCCAGGTTAGACTGCAACATTAGGTATCAGAAGACATATTCAGGAAGAGGGCCGCAACTCAGGAAGAAGTGACTGAGTTTGCTTTCAGACGCAATGAGTTTAAGCAGCCTCCAGGTGCAGATGGTTCCCCTGGAGCTCAGGCATAGGAGCATGGGGATGGAGTCTGGAGGGCTCTGGCAGGCTCCAGGGATGCAGTGGGGACCTGCAGGAAGGGCACGCTTCGAGTGTGAAAGTCTAGAGGATGCTAGGCTGAAGACAAAAGAAGGAAGCCAGCACAGAAGACTAACCCAGAGCGTCCAGGAACAAGTAAGACAAACGGGAGAGAAGAAAGCCTACAGACACCATGAGGGAAAACATTGTTTCCTTATACTTCAAACAACCATTTCACCACACTCCTTTTACGTTACTGATTTGTGCAGCCATCCTCGGCTGTCCCTCAGGGGCTTGGACCATGTGCTCTCCTGTGAATCGTAGCCTCAGCAGAGTGCGGTTCACACGGTGGTTAATCAGCAGAAGTGTGTTGATTGACTGAATGACCTCCCAAAATGCTGTGGATCATTCTGTGGATCCCCAAGATGTTATTTCACTGACTGGGATTTTTTTAAAACCAGAGCCAGGACAAAGTATGAATAAGAATTCACTTTCTTACAAATAAAAAGTAAATTAAATATGCATTCTCCTGCAGCACTTATCTGGAACATTCCGCACACACTCCTCTGCCACCTCATGGATTCTCCTGGGGATGGACTTCCCTTTCTCTAGTATCCCAGGGGTGTCGGCAGATGCTGTTGTCGAAAAGCATTGGACTCTTCCCTCAGGGGTCGCAACGTGTCCCAGCCACCTCTGGTTTTTGCAGTTGGTCACAGCTGCCCAGCTGCTTACCCTCTAACCCTCCCCTCCTCGTGGCTCTTGTCTGACAATAGGGACACTGACTTGTGATCTGTGGGCCCCAAGGTAAGTCACTATCTGTTTCTGGACCTCGTGTTTTTTTTCTGTGTGTAGATTGAAGAGATCGTTGGATTTGTCTTTAAATATCCACCTAACATATTTTCTCTTCCTCTCAGCCTCTTCCATCTTCCCTGCACAGCCCAGCTCAGCCGTCTTTGGGTGATGTCCTGTGATCCAGCGCAGCCGGGCATTGCTGCCGTTTCCACACTTACCCACGTCATGGCGAGTGACTGTGGTCTTTTCTCCCATCTCTGCATTCAGTGAGCTCCAGGAATTCAGGGACCACATTTTACGCATCTTCGAATCCCAATTACCTAGTCATTCGAATGCCTGGGGCCCAGACAGTGTTCCTCAAACGTTTGGTGAATTGGACCAAAGTTGGTGCAAAAGACCGATAATGCACCTTTTAATCCTAAGCGTCTGGCTTTTTCTAATTCTAAACGCAAAGTCAGATGTGTGTCTCTTTCTTGGTTGTATGAACAGAGTAGAATGTAGTGAAAACTGTGTTCTGCATCTCATCTCTTTGTTTCTCCTGGTTTATTTCACTTATATTACACAAAACTATGAGAACGTGGTAAGATATTTCTTCTGTTTTAATAGAGGGAAAGGGATGAAGGAATAAGCAAAAGAAGCTTCAAAGATATTCTGGGAATTCAACTAGAAATGAACTTTTTCTTCTCTGTATTGGACCCCAGCGGGTGTGAGTGAGGACTTTGTAAATACAAAACAGTGAGCAGATAAATGTCGTGGCCACATCTGCGGTTTACAGAGCAAGGTGTGGTGCACTGACCTGTGTGTGGAGAACTTTTAATGTATCAGATTACTCTGCTGGTGGAAGCCCTTTAGAAGCCAGCTGCAAGTGCTCATAGGGCTCCGTAATCTCTGCTCAGTAGAAATGGTGTTAAATATCTTCTGGCCACGGGAGAGTGTGTGCTCTGTGTGTCAGCTTGGATGGGCTGCAAGATAATCTCCATGTGCAATAATGCCATTTTCCATGAACTTTTCCTATGTCCTGAGGAAAAAACAGCCTTGTGGCTGCCATCCACCATTTCTAAAGCTAGAAGCCAAGCCATCCTTGGCAAGACTTCTCCTCTCTAAGCCAAACCACCAACAACTACTCTTTCACACAAGGCTTCCTGGCCTAACCTTCCCTCTGCTAACCACACAGGCAACGCCCTTCATTACTGTGTGACAAGGAGGCCGTCATGAGGGGCGTGGGCAGCTGGGGACAGAGGGCATATGAAACCAATTTCCAAGTGAAGGCAATAATTTGTAGAGCTTTGAGTGTGAGTTGTAACACAGGGGTAGTGATGGGCTTAAAATGGGTCAGAAATGGATTATCTTTGTAAGAACAAGTGGGTAACATACGTGAGAGAATTTTTTGAGGGAGACTTTATACAATGCTTTCTTTTCTCGTTCACATGTATATTAGAAATTGCTGAATCTATCTTTTCTCCTTCCATATTCCCATAATACTTTACATATTATCACACTATCTATTACAGTCTGTCACGTATTAGTTAGTTCTCCCTGGTAGACCTGGCAGGGCAGGATCATTATTCATCTCTGCATCTCTTCAAAGTGTCTGCGATAGACTGATTTTTGAGTGTTTTTTCAACACATTTGAGCAACATTTTCATGGCTTAATTGATATGTGTTTAGTATACTTAATTATTGAAATAAAAGTAAAGCAAAAACCATTGACGACATATATGGTGAGAAGTCAATGAGCAAAAATAATGAAATTGAGGAGAAGAATACATTCTTACAGTGATCATTTGTGTGTCATTTGATGAATGTGCTTTGAATGATAGTTGAGATTTTTATGTCAGTCAATATGATTACAACTTCCATGTGGATTTTCACTTCAATAAATGTCAACCTTTTCTCTAAATTATTAACAGTACAAGGAAAGAAAGAAGAAAAGGTAATGAAACCACAGGTAGAAAGACTGAGCTGGATCTCACCCAACCAAGACAGGCGACGCTCAGATGCCAGCATCAAACCTACCTCCATCATGGCCAGACTGAAATCAGGGTCTTTCCCTTCCAAATGGACAGAGACATAAATCTTCAGACGACATGCCCAAAAAAGGCTCAGCTGTGATGTGGGTTGAGACTCAGGGAATGTTCAAACAACTGGGGGTTGAGCAGGGAGCGTTGAAATAACATGTTGTTTTAACAGCCTTCACTGTGAGACTAATACTTTAACACATTGGAATGACTTTCTTGCTGTACATTGTTTAGGCTTTAAAAATGAAGCTGAATAAATAACAGGAGCTTCTGAGAAAAATCACTCAATTAGATTCATTCCATGGTGGAGAAGTTGGGGTCTCCGTAGTTAGAAACGTTCCCAGCAAGCCACCCCATGTTGGCTTTCTCCAGTGAGCATGGCTTTCAGTGGCACCCACCTCCCAAATCAAAGTCTTGGGTTAGTGGGAGACTAATTTCAGACTCTCAGTTTCTCATGAGGGAATTACTGAGAAAACTGATGTTTAAGTGACAAAATTTGATTTTTGGAAAATTAGCGAAATTAAAAGAAATCCTTTCATCCAAGCCCTACACAAATCAGTATATTTATTGCATAGTGATTTAGTGAATGCATATATAAGTCCTATGCTAGTCACTGAATTTAAGTGATGATTCAGCTGCATAAAGTAAGTACTCCTCTCTTCTGCATAGACAGAATACAGGTATTGTCCTCATTCTGAAAATAAAATTTATCTGGGCTGGGAAAAAAAGCTACACCTATTAGATTAATGCCGATAACTGAAATACTGGTTATTTTCTCAATATTTATTAATTCCTTATCTACCATAAGCCTTACATGTTTTTTAGATTCCTTTTGCACATTTTTTATTAACAATTTTTTGTTATTAATGTTGGTTTTGATTGACAAATCATAATGGTATATGTTTATGGGGTATGATGTAATAATTTAATATGTGTTCAAGTGGGATGATTTTGTCTCTGATTCATCAATAGAAAAAACTTATTATTATTATTTTTATAAAAGCACATAAAAATATGGAGATTTCAATAGAAAATCTAGACTTCCAGAGTGGTTTGGAGAGGGCTTTATAAACATTCCTAGGTCTCCAATGAATAATCAAGGGTCTGTTGTATAAGGATTTGTGAGAGAACAAGACTATAAACAATGTGTTCTTGGGTTCTTACATTTGTGCATTAAAAATGTCTTGCCTTAAAGTTAGTGCGATTGTTTGTTCTTCATGATCCCTATTAGAAGTGAATGTTAGTAAGATCAGATTTTTTTTTTTAATGATGACTAGAATCTGGGACCCAGGAATGCCTGAATCTCCGCAAGCAATCTACACCCCCAGGAGGATTCCCAAGTGATCCATATGAAGGGATCAGTAGACCTATAAGAAATAGAGTATCATTTTACCGTGAGCTGGGTGAAGACCCAAAACCTCGACACGGGGCTCTCTGAAAAGTCTGGCTTGGCATACCTGGCGTAAGCTAATCTCAAATTGGGCTAAATCTTAAGTCTGGCATTCTACCGGCCCAAAGCCAGCATCTGCATTTTGGAGCTTATTCCTCTGATCAGCTTCATGACCGGGACAGAAATCAAAGATGCAGCGCAAAAATCAGTGGAGGGTATATGTGTGTGTGCAGCCAAAGAGCACAAGGGCTGCCCTAAATACTCAGGACCTGAAGAGATGGGGGGGGACAGGATGTCAGTCACATGCATGATTAATGGGTCCAGTGAGTGCCCTGGGTCCAACTCCATCATCAACCCCCCTCTTTTGGTGAGAGGAGCCAGGGTAGAGTAGACTTGGAGGCAGGCAGAGGTGCAGCCTGCCCTGATGGGAGCAGGCAGAAAAAACAAGTTACGACCTTTGGTGACCTTCCCTTCATGGCCCACAATCTGAGGACGGACAATGTTTCAAATCCACATGCCACATTCCGACCTCTGCAGTCTGTCCACACCGACCTTAAAATTCTTATGCAAAGACATTCAATGAGCCACTTCTGTGCTCAGAGGCAACAACAGCTCTCTATATTCCCCCAGCCCTGCCCCTGTTCCAATGTCTTTCTTGATAAATAGGGAAGCATTTAATAAAATATTTTATTATTAATTGTTAATTTTTTTTGTTATGTTAGTAATAACTGTAAGCAGTTTCTAATGTCAAATAATTCCAAAAGTCTTAAAATGAAAGAATACCCTGCCCCATCCCATCCCATTTGTATTAGTCCCTTTTGTGTTGCTATAACAGAAATACTTGAGACTGGGTAATGCATAAAGAACAAAGGTTTATTTGGTTTACGATTCTGGGACAGTTGCATCTGGCATGGACCTCAGGCTGCTTCTACTCCTGGTGGAAAGTGGCAGGCAGCTGGCGGGGACAAGCAGATCACATGGCAAGAGGAAGCAAGAGAGAGAGAGGGAGAGAAGGTGCCAGGGTCTTTTTAAACAACCAGCTCTCGTGGGAACTAGTAAAGCAAGAACTCACTCATTAATCCCCCCCCCTCCCCAGGGAGAGCATTAATCCATTCATGAGGGATCCGCCCCCATGACTCAATCAGTTTCCAACACTGCCACATTGGGGATCAAATTTCCACATGAGTTTTGGAGGGGACAACACATCCAAACTCCATCACCATTTCTCAGATCTTTTTATCCCAGTCAACTTCTCTCAACTTTTCTATTTATGTCACATGATCTTTGCTTCCACACTTCCAAATAGGATGTTGATTCTACTAGGCTTGAGTATATTTATTTAACTTTTCACATTATGTATGGACAACCTACCACTGGAGATAAAAATAAGCTTTTCTACACCTACTACCACCTCCGATTCACCTACTCCCAATTTCCTAACATGGTTATATCACAGTTTCTAGTTAAACCAATAAATTTGCATTCTTAGGACTATCCAAATATTGCTCACTGTTACACCTTCACCTTTCTTACCAATTCTACATTGTTGTTGTTTTGGGAGTTAATCGTTCTATCAATTTTTCACTTGCCTCGTTTTCTATGAACAAATTAATTGATATTTTTCTAGGAAGTCCGATTTCTTTGCCGTAGTCCTATCAATATTATTTTTCATAGACTCAGATATATCTTTATTTTTTTCTGGAGAGCTCCCAGAGACACCCAGCCCTGCACGCTTCTGTTCTAAACTGCACTGTTTTCTTTTGAGGCCTCCCACCCTGCTATAATCCTCAATATTCCACCTGATGCACACCTGTGGTGTGTATCCTTTTTGCCACATGTAATATCCTCCTCTTGATCCCTTTTTCCTTGAATTTTGTTCAAAAACATATCCTAACATCATGCAGAGATGAGGTGTTAATAAGTTAGTGTTTTAATCCCAACATATCTGAAATATTCTATCGCACCTATAATAGTTTGTCTGGGGAATGGAATTTGATGCTGATAGTCTTTTCTGTCAGAATTTTGCAACTAAAGCTCCCTTGTCTTCTCACTTCCCATTGATTCCCAAGACTTCAGAGGTAATAGTCTGGAGTGTCTGAAAATCATACCACCTGGGTTCAAATCCCTGCTTATTCACCAGGTTATCCAAATGACATTTGCCAAGTTAGGTGAACTCCCTGTGTATCTCTTTCCCTCTCTGTACAACAGGGTGTGATGAAATTCTATTCAGAATAAGTCCATGTCTTGGGTATTAATATCACTTGATGATTGTGATTTAGATGGAGGAGAAAGTGTTTTGGGTAAAATTCGCCTTTGTGGAACTTAATTTTTTTACTGTCAGACACAACTTTCAGGTCTGGTTTGTAATAGAGATTTGCTGTAAAATACAACATGCTAGGCATTTCTTACACATACAAATGCAAATACAAAAAGTTATGATACACCAGTTTCCAGAACAATGACATGTATTAAGATATATTTAGGTGGTAGCCTTTAAATTATAATTTTATTTTGAATATTAAAAAAAATAGTCCACCTCGTGTCTTTTTCTCTGCTAAGACCTTTTCTAAGCTGAATCTCAGTCACACAGCATCGGAAGCAGATCACGGGTGAAACATACTGCCCCTGAGGATGGGTAAAGCCCTAAGTGGTGAAGGGGAATGCAGAATGTTATCAGATATGGCCAGGGGGAAGTATGACTTTCCTGAAAAAATTGTAAATAAATATGTTGTGAACAGATAAAATTAAATAGAGAAACAAAATTAAAGAATTTCTGTTTCCATTTGGACCAATGATAGGTCTTCTCAGAGTCTTTAAAATGGAAAAGTGGACTGCTAACCTACAAAGGAGATTCACTGTGCCACTTTTTAGACTAATTTGACCACAGAGCTCCCTGACTTTTGATTTTACACTAATATCCTCTGAAATAAGCAAACAAGCTTGGAAAAGTCTGCATTTATAGTTCATTTCCAAGCAGTTCACTGCCAGATCTATCTATATGGATCCATGTTTACATTTTGGAGATCTCACACATAAATGAACCAATCAATTAATTGAAAAGGGGAATAGGAGGAGGAAGGACAACGGTGCAAGTTTCATTAATTCACCAAGAAGCAGATTCCAAATTGGGATTAGACATGTGAGAAATTCATTGATTGGCAAAGGCAGCAGGAGAAGGCAGAGAGAGCCTTCAGACCCCGGTGGGGGTCTAACACCTCCCACAGGAATGGTCTGCCTCTGCACCCAGGTGCGGGAGTCCAGACAGGTGGGCAGGCAATTATGCTCCCCAGCAGATCAGAACTGCAGTCTCACGGTCAACTACACTGGCTAAAATCTAGTCAAATGATTTGAAGACACAAATGTTACAAATTTAATAATATGGCAATGGGCAACGATCCATTGTTTGCTGTTTTCCAAGCATGATCATTTGTTGTTTTAAAGTGGACTTCCCCCAGTTTATTATGGTAATTAGTGCTAGGAATGGGCTTCATACCCACAGATGTGGGGCTGAGATTTGGGAATACCCTGATTTGCAGATGAAAAATGTGGGTTGTTCATTCCACCTCTTTGGGTAACTTACTTAACCTCTTCTTCACAGTTTCCCTGATTGCAAAGTGCTGCAGCTCTTCTATTAGAGCATTCTAAAGGCTAAAATAATTTGTGTGAAAATTCTAGATAAGCACTACAAAAATCACTGTTAGCAGGGACAGTAATAGGCTGAGGCAATATTTTCAAGTGATACATGTTCTTATAAAAGCAGAGGCTTTTCCTTCATTTAATGCATGGTTATCTCTTCGAACAGAAGTAAATAAGAGCCTGGTTAATAGAATTTCTATTACACATTCCATGTTGCAGATATTAAACACGTCTTTTGGCCTAAGAAAAAATTTAACATATACTCGAAAGCTAGCTCTTGTTTTTCCTGTGTATGTTTTGTGCATGATAGCTAGGGCAGAAGCCTATTGAGGGCTGTCATTATGCATTTTTCACTCTATATATCTCATTCTTGTCTTGCTACAGCTGTATGTCATGTTTTATTTTACTAAAACTAATCATAATATTATATGATATTTATTGATGACTATGTACTAGTTATTATGCTAACAGGGNGCTTTATTATTTTAAAAGATACTATTTGTTGATTCTTTATTATAATGATAATTTTGTGAACTATTTTTGTGAACACAAGTTTGACAGAGGGACATGGAGAGTTAAAGACATATTAAAACAAGAACAGATTTAAACTAAGATAGGAGAAATGAGGACTTCCCAATTTCACTTCCAAAAATCTCAGAGAATAATGAACACTTGAAAGAAACATATATATACATTTTCTATATTTTATATATACAATTTTGTTGAAATTCCCAGTATTCTTCATAATTTATGGAATCCCTAAGCGGTGGAGCTCTCTGTCAGTCTTCTTAAACATAAGAAGAACTCAGTCCGTGGCTTTTAGAAAAATGATTGTCTATTACTTAGTTCCTGGTATACCTGGGGCTAAAGTCCCCACTAGGTCTTGCCATGGACATTCTAATAATACATGCTATGTATTCTATTTATCCCAAAACCCAGTTCAATAGTTGATAATATAAATAGTATCAACTCCTCCATTAATGCCACTTTGTAGTTTATTCTTAAGTCAGAAAAATAAATGCCAAATTTACAATGACATTTTGGTCATGAAGTAGGTCCCATAAATAAGTAAGAGCTCCTCAGACTGAACACAAATGAGTTCCCCAGTTTATTCCATTATTCAATAATGATCAAAACACTAAAGTCAAATGAAGAATGACATGAACAGAAATTGTAAAATGCAAACTACGCTTGTTTCTGGGAACTTGAGAACCGGCTTTCACATCTCCTTCTGTATTGAGTAGACAGGTGCTTTACCTCCACATGTGCTCCCTGACCTCGCCATCTATTAATATGCAGGGAGAAATTAAATTGCACACTATTTAAAGGAACATGATTTTTGGTAACATAAAGCAAAACAAAGAAACAAAAACACAAATAAAATCAATCAATAGACACCAAATCCTTTTTTCAGCACAATCCTATACACAGTATTAGCTGAGAATGATAATTTACCAAATTCAGTATAATGGTATTGAATTGGAGCCCATAGAGGTCTTTAAGTGCATCTGTAATAATATTTTATTTATGTAAAATACTACTATTACTACTAATAATAATTCTGAAACAAATGTGGTAAAACATTAAAATTTGATAGTTATTTGATTATCTTATTTGCTCTATTTGTCAGTGTGCTTAAAATATTTCACGATTTTTTTTTTTAGTAACAAAAAGGTTAAGGTAAATAATGTTTTGTGTTCCCTAAAATTGGGGAACATACATTTGAATTCTAGTTGTGCTGCTGAATGTGTCATTACCCTTGTCAACCTTTAGTTTCTCATATATCCACACAAAGACTTGTACGTGAACGTTCATAGAAGCGATGCTCATAATAGCCCAAACTGGATACAATCCAACTGGCCACTAACTAGTGAACGGGTAAACAAAATGTGGTACCTTCATACAATGAAATGATACCCTGCAACAAAAATGAGCAAATTTTTTTTTTTTTCCTTTTTGTCTTTTTTC
>NW_007731901.1:113514-124167 GCF_000696425.1 Galeopterus variegatus
CGGGAGCGCCACCGCGCTCCCAAACGGCGCACTGTAGCAGTGCGCCACCGGGCCGGCCCCAAAATGAACAAATTATTGATACATATGTGGAAGAATCTCAAAACCATTAAAAGAAGCCAGACACATAAGACTACATATTTTCCAATTCCTTTCATACAAAGTGTCCAGAGGTGACAAAGCTATAGTCTCTGTAGAAAGAAGATCATTGGTTCTAAGGGCTGGAGTTGGGAATGGGGATTGATTGCAAGCAGGTATGAAAGAATTTTGGGGAGTGATGGAAGTATTCCAAAACTGGATGGTGCTGATGTTTGCATAACTCTAAATTTACTAAATCTTATTGAAATGTACACTTAAAATGGATGAATTGATGATATGTAAACTAGGCATCAATAAAGCTGTTAGACATTTTTTAAAAAGCTTAGTTTCTATTTATAAAAGTCTGTATCTATAAAGAAAACTAGAATTGCTCTGTTCTTCTTTACCTGCCTCGTAAGGTATTTTATAGCTGTAAGAAGAGTTGATGTGAGAAAATACTGAACATAGTGCGTAACACATAGTAAATTCTCATTAAATATTATTTTTACCTGAAAAATAGGTTTGATAGTGGTTATTACCATGTATATAATAAATCCTGCACAGGAAGAGAAGAGCGTTGTTGACAGTGGATTTCTAACACACCTTGTGAGAATGAGCTATTAGCAAAAATGACCTAACTGTGAAATTCGCTGACCAGGAAAAATAGAGAAATTAGACTAGACTGGACTTATGGCCAGAGTGGTAGAATGTGAGGAGAGGGAAAGAATGACAGGACCTATTTGCATCATGCTTTGGTAAAGGCTACATTAAATTTCTCAGACACGAATTTGACAGAGGGACATGGAGAGTTAGAGACATATTAAAACAAGAACAGATTTAAACTACGATAGGAGAAATGAGGACTTCCCAATTTCACTTCCAAAAATCTCAGAGAATAATGAACACTTGAAAGAAACATATATATACATTTTCTATATTTTATATATACAGAGAGAGATGGAGCTAGAGACAGATACAGACAGTCAGAGAGAGAGTAGGCTTTCAGGGGGAAGTATAAAGCCACTCTGCACAGAGAAGAAAATAGATATTACCAGCTGTGCAATCACTTAACAGAATTCTTGAATAGGGGCAGGGGGAAGGGTGAAGGGATTTGAGCAGAAATAGCAAAACTCAAAAACCAAAAGGTAGGAATTTGCAAAGAGAGGATCAAAGCGACGAGCAATGTAGCGTTTAAGGGCCGCAGCTCCAGCCTTCTGAGAGTGAACAAGAAGGTGGCAGGAGACAGTGCTGAGCTCTGCCGACTCCACAGCCGAGATGAGACGGCACCGAAGAGAAGTGACACGGTGCTCCTGCAGAACTCCTTTAAGAGAAGGGGGCGAAATGAAGGTAAGGAATGACTGAACAGAATGGGATTGTTAATCGAAGAAGGAAGAAGGAAGTAATGGAGCAGCAACCATTGCGGTTTAAAAAGTGAGCCACAAGGTGGAATTCCTGAAGAAGAGAAGCTGTCCAGGGTGGGCCTAACCTTCTGCAGGGTCTGTTCTGTTACAAGGTAACTGGGGTTTACCTCTGCCTTCTAATGGCAAAAGGGAAAAAGTTGAAACAATTTGCACCAAGGAGAAAAGGAGACATTAGTAATATATTTTGAGAAAAGCAGGAAGATGATATTGTAAACTGAGTCACAATGCCATATAAGTTGCAGTTAGAAAGCTGGAGCACGAAACTTTTCATTAAGCTTGGCAATAAAAACAGGAATGATAAACTATGCAGCCAGGATCCAAGGCTCAAAGGGAAGGTGACTATTGTTTTCTGAACTTCAGAGAAAATGAAGACTATCCCAAAAGCAAGAAATCAAAGGTTATTCATTCACAAAGATCTTATTGATCAAACAACTATTTTCAGCCTAAGACAATGCAAAAGTATGGTGTGCCACAGAGGCTGATAAAATATAGGAAGATGCTGTAAAACCAGAAGAATTCCATGAGCAAAAGTAAATATCTGATGAGCCAGTGAGTAAAACTGCACATAGAGCCATTTCTATGTTGTTGCTGAAGCCTCCCTATTAGAAGGTACCTGTCAGATTCTGAAGAAGAGGGCAGCGAAGAAGCCAGATAGATTAGTGACATGCAGGCTGACCACAGTCAGGTCTTCCCAAGATCATTCTGCATTCTAAATAATAGAACAAAGGTGCTATTAACACAAATAAGGGGGAAATATCCCAGAAGCAAAGATATGAATCAAAAGTATAAAATAGAAACCATAAAGGTGCAAGTTGAATGAAATTCCCACTGTACTGAAGATGCAGATATTGGAAACAGACCAACAAAGATTCTTAGTTCATGCTCTGGAGAGAAGTAAAAAATAAATTTGTGAAAAAAAAAATAAAAACAATAACAAAAAAATAGCAGATGACTTTATAAAATACCGCTTTTCTAAGTACATTACATACATTAACTAGTAATGGAATCACAACAACCTATAAGGTAGGTGCTATCATTATGAGGAAACTGAGGCACAAAGAAGTTATGTAATAACTTGCACAAAGTCACACAATTATTAAGTAGCAACCTGGATACAAACCCAGGCATTTTACCCTCACAGTTTGTATATATCTAACCACTACGATATGTTGCCCTTATAAATTAAAATTTGGGGTTTTAAAATCGTTATGAACAATCTTATACATACATACATTAAAAGAACAACTTTAGACACATTAAATTTAGCAGTTAGTTTTTGAGAAAAGAATGATTTATGAGTCTGGCAATGCTCCAAACAAAAAGGGGTTTACAGAGCTCCACTCCGCAGTGTGAACTGCAGGCTTTCTAGGTGGGACACAGCAGCAAAGTAGACAGATCACCTGATTGGCTACAGCTTAGGTGTTTGCCTTCTTTGGATACGATGTGACATGCTGGCTGCCTGTGATTGGCGGACACCTGGCTGCTTGTGGTTAGCTGCAACTTGGCTGTTTATTATACTTCTAAGTTAGGTTTACCTACTAAGTTAGGTTGCGATTTGTTATGTAGGAACTCAAAGTACAGAGATGCCCTCAGGCTAATGGCCTCCTGCTCATTGAATTTCACATACAGAATCTCAGAGTTTATGAAGCATTTACATCCACACAGGTTGCGATTTGTTATGTAGGAACTCAAAGTACAGAGATGCCCTCAGGCTAATGGCCTCCTACTCATTGAATTTCACATACAGAATCTCAGAGTTTATGAAGCATTTACATCCACACTGGCATTATTACTTACATTACCTGAGACAGTACAGAAACTGGTGCATCCCTACCACAAATGAGCTGACAGATGCCTTGGGAGGACCAGGTGTCTTACCCAAGGTCCCACAGTTAGTGACAGGTCTTTTTGACCTAAATTTTTCTGTCTTTGTTACTCCAAGTTTTATGACCTTTTCAAAACTTAGGAGTTGACTCAACTAGAAAGCAAGGTAAGACTGAGCAACTGGTTCCTGATGTCAGATTACTTAATGCATACAAATATTTTCCACCATCAAGTGGTACTAATGCCATATCTCTGTAGAACACAATGATGAACTTGGAAGATAGTTCCACAGGTTCATGCACATGGGGTGTGTGTGTGCATGTGTGTAAGAGTTGTGGGAGTAACTGGGGAAAAAACTAGTACTTTCCTAAAAAAGAAATGTGAGGAATAGCAGGCCCCATTATACGTATTCTAAATGTCTAAATGCACTGTAATAAAAACAAAAACTTAATCCAGTTATCCAAGAGGTCGATTTGCTTTTGATTTTGTTTTTTGTGAGAGAGCTGTGGGACACGTGATGGCAATGAAGGTGAAGCAGGAAAACAATAGTTATAAAGAAGCTGTGGGATCTCATAAATCGAAAGTGGAAAGAAAAAAAAGAATAATTATATTTCATCATAATTCTGTACCCATTCCTCTGTCTGTACATTTAGGTTGACTCCATGTCTTGGCTATTGTGAATAATGCTGCAATAAACATGGGAGTGTGGATATCTCTTCAGAATATTTCATTTCCTCAGGAAAAAAAGAAAAGAAAATCACATTCTTGGGAATCATATGGATGTGAAAAAAAAGCACAGAAAAGAACCAAAGTAAGGACAAAATACTTTGGAGAAGATAAGGAAAAAATCCATTTAAAAAATAGACATTTGAGAGTCCCAAGTTTATAAGAAATTTTTATTTTCTCTTTGGAAATTGTAAGGGGCTGGTGTGATGGTGAGGTAAAAGTTGTAAATGAGTTAAATGTATTTTTAAATAAAAATTAAGATGACTATTAAATAGGATGATTTATATAAAAATACTCTAAAATTATAAAATGCTATTGTGATGTTAGATATTATTATAACTGTCTTAGTCCATTTTTGTTGCTTATAACAGAAATACCTGAAACTGGGTAATTTGTAAAGAAACAATATTTATTGCTTACAGTTTTGGAGGCTGGGAAGTCCAAAGTCCAGGGAACATACCTGTGAGGGACTTCTTTGCTGGTGACTTCAGTGATGCAGGGTGTCACATTGCAGGAAATTGTAAGGGGCTGGTGTGATGGTGAGGTAAAAGTTGTAAATGAGTTAAATGTATTTTAAAATAAAAATTAAGATGACTATTAAATAGGATGATTTACATAAAAATACTCTAAAATTATAAAATGCTATTGTGATGTTAGATATTATTATAACTGTCTTAATCCATTTTTGTTGCTTATAACAGAAATACCTGAAACTGGGTAATTTGTAAAGAAACAATATTTATTGCTTACAGTTTTGGAGGCTGGGAAGTCCAAAGTCCAGGGAACACACCTGTGAGGGATTTCTTTGCTGGTGACTTCAGTGATGCAGGGTGTCACATTGCAAGAAAGGCTGAATCAAAAGAGAGAGAGCTCCTTACATGCACTCCTTTTAGTGCCATTAAAACCACACCCATGACCACCATTAAACCACCAATTAATTAATCCATTCACCAGGGCTAGTCCTCACAACCTAATAACCTCTTCAAGGCCCTTCCTTTCAACTAGAGTAACAGGATGTCCCACCCTTTTTATTTTTAATTTTTATTGAATCATAATTGATTATACATATTTTGTGGGTTCAACATTGACACATGTTTATCAAATCAATATTACTGGCATATATATTGTTACAAATCGTACTTATTCTTTATGCCCTCTGTCCAATCTCTCCCTATCCCCCTCTCCCTCCCGCCTCCCACCTCTAATTACCCTAGATTCCTTCTCTCCTTCTGAAAGAGTAATGGTTACTCTGTTGATTTGTTGCCTGGATGATCTTTCCAATGCTGAGAGATGTGTTCAAGTCCCCCACTATTATCATAGAGCAGATGCTTTTTCTGTGACTCTGGAATGGGCTTTGTGGAGAGAGACATCCTCTTCTTTTCTTTGGTCTCTGCTGGTGACTCTCCTCATGTCAATGCACTCCAGTTGCTGGCAGACCATCTGTGTGGTGGTTGTGAAGTTTAACTTCTTCTGCAAAAGCTGTGGTTATTGTGGTGGCTGTGATGGGCCACCCACAAGGAGGTGATGTTTTTGGAATGCTCCTTGGTGCTGGCAGTGTGCCTGGTTGTTGGGGGCAGTCCAGTCCCTGGCTCCATACCTCAGGTCCCCAGGCAGGCCCCAAGGCACTGGCAGTGTGCCTGGTTGTGGGAGGGGGATCCGGTCCTCAGCTCCATGCCTCAGTGTCCCACCCCCTCTTAAGACTTTCACAGTGGGAATTAAGTTTCTAATACATTAAATTGTGGAGGGATTCATTCAACCCATAGCAACAGCTATTACTATTGATGTTGTCATCATCGTTGATGGTGTTTCCTGGGAAGCCATTCTTGGCAAGCCACCCTAGTGATTTACCCAGCTCCATCATGTTTGGGGGCTGCAGTTCCATTTCATACAGAATGGTCTTCTCATCCACCCCTCTGGAGACAGTGGAATGGATATTATCTATTAATGTTAACTAGGTATCATATAAAACTGATAGTGGGCTGACTATTTTCAATTTTTATCCAATATAGAATATGAGAAAATGGTCATAAATTATAGCAAGAGAGATTTAGCTTTGGAATGGCAGACAGAATACTTTCTTCTTGTTTATGCATGGAAACAGGTTACTGAAGGAAATAAAGCAAGCTATCTCTTTTCTAGAAATGGAACTGACTATTTTCAATTTTTATCCAATATAGAATATGAGAAAATGGTCATAAATTATAGCAAGTGAGATTTAGCTTTGGAATGGCAGACAGAATACTTTCTTGTTGTTTATGCATGGAAACAGGTTACTGAAGGAAATAAAGCAAGCTATCTCTTTTCTAGAAATGGAAAAAAAAAAATCCCCCTGCTTGTTTCTAGCTGTTTAGAGAGTTCTTAGAGGTGGGACTCAGACCATTGAAGGGGGTGATTTCGAGGGACCTGTTCAAATCCTCAGGCTGTGTTATCTAAGTTGTCATCTATTGATTAAGATTTACTATTAATCTCAACATCCACATCTGTGCTTCATTTCTATGTATCCTCAAGTAGCCTTAAACAGTTAATGCAATTTTTAAAATACCTTCAGTTCTGGAAATTGTTGAAAACATTGAGAGTAAAAACACCAAAAATTCTCAACTATTTCAAGTAATGAAAATGTCAATACTGGATTTTTCTGTTTTGAACTACTATTTCATTATTTTTTTCCTCACTCAAATCATTCTTTGCCCAGGCCAAGACATTAATTTGCTTTATTCATCCAAAATATAGGATTTGATGTTTCCTTCCTTATACAACTTCCTACTTAAATCCCCTATCTTCCCAAAGGCTGTGAAGGTGTTCTCTGCTTCCT
The DNA here is from genome assembly GCF_000696425.1 of Galeopterus variegatus. NCBI lineage: Eukaryota > Metazoa > Chordata > Mammalia > Dermoptera > Cynocephalidae > Galeopterus > Galeopterus variegatus. The sequence continues at coordinate 120,373 of NW_007731901.1, forward strand.
TATCCTTTCAACCAGTCCCAAAAAGTTGTTTCCCCTTTCGTTAAGAGGTATAAAAATGTCATTGCCACTGAAAATACAATATCTTTATTCTCATCGTCTAGGAGACAGGATGTGGTGAGGGTGTCAAGTGACAGCCATGTCAGATTTCACTTGCTGCCTCATAATCAATCCAGTATGGCTCTACCAGGCCCCTGTTACATCCTAGTTTCTTCAAGGAGATCTTGCTTCTAATCTGACCTGGGCTGCTCTCACTTCAATTACCCAGAGAAAAAGTTAACAATACCTGGCAATCCCCCTCTCCTTCATCCACCTCCTGCCCCTTCTTCCATCTCCAGAGTTATAAAAATGAAGTAAATTTGTTACGACTGATTCACGTGGCTTGGGAGTTGCTGGCTGGATGATTTCATAGTCTGGCTATTAGCTGTGAAGAAATATAATGCCACCCTTACATATCTGGTTTTAGTTGGGAGGGAAAGGTTCAAATGAAAGCCTCAAGAGAGGCAGAGGGGAACGGAGAGAAATAGAGTTAGCATTCCGAGGTCTCAGTCTGCAGATGCAGTAGGGTAATCAGATGGAGTACTAATCGTGCCAATGCTGGGGTTTCATACTCCAGCTTTTTAACATGTTGTGTGTGTGCCAAGGTAGACAGTGACTCTGGGGAATACCACGTTAGCCCAGGTGAAGGGAAATAGTTGGGAGGGAACACACAGCTTTTCGGCTAGTTGATTTCCCTTGGTGGAGGATCTAACGGTGGGGCTGGCAGCCAAGAAGCCAGCGCTCTTGGGTTCAACTTCAGGTCCCATTACCACAATGATGTGTGGTCTTGAGGCAAAGTACTATAATGGTTGAAAGGTTGGGCTCTCAGTTCGGTCTGATGAAGGTTCAAGCTCTGTGACCTTGTGAAAATAAACACAATGTTTTTGTTCCTCAGTGTCCTTAAGTGGAAAAAGCCTATAATAATCATATCTAAATGAGAAAATGTATGAATCCCTGTTTCAATTACCTCCACAGTCTAGAAGAGATGACAATACAAGTTCCTGCCTCAAGGAACCCAGGAAGATGAATTAGTTAGTATGGAAAGCAGAGATTCTTCAAGAGGAAGAGTCTGTCTCAGTTTTACATAAGACCTTTCTACCAAGTTACCCCTCACTTTGCTGGTGACTCTCCAGGATCTAAAAGGCCTTTGAGTAACACAATAAAGAGACCCAATATTTTCCCTTCAGGCTACTCGAGGGCTGCTTTTCTTCATCTTCACAATTTCACAAAGCACTTTCATCTTCTAATATAGAATTGTGCTAGAAATAAAAATATTTCAGCAAAACCTATGATCCCAGCATATTTGATGAGGCTCTATCCTGAACAAGCCAAGTGCACAGTGCTTCTTAAAAATGTAGCATAAAATTGCAGATTCTTTTTTACTCTAATTTCTTCTTCTTTTTTTTTTTCCTTGAAGAAATCTTCTATGTTTGTATTTGTAACACAGACATCCCCTTTCTTCCAGGGCCAAAGCACTGATATCTCTTAGTTATTTTTAAAAGTCCATTATAGATCGGTGTGGGGTACTAGTAGGTGATAGTTACCTACATTGTATCAGTCTGCTTTTCTAATCTCACCTTGACTAAAATATGATTCACATACTGTACAATTCACCCATTTAAAGTGTGCAATTCAATGCTTTTTAGTATATTCATAAAGTTGTGCAACTATCACTGCAACTAATTTTAGAACATTCATCACACCAGAAAGAAACCCTACACCCATTAGCAGTCTCTCCTTATTCCCCTCCAACCCCTTCCCACCCAAACCCTAGGTGACCACTAATCTACTTTCTGTCCCTATTGATTTGCCTAGTCTGGATTTTTTTTAAGTGGAATCACCCAATATGTGGCTCTTCTTTTACTTAACATACTGTTTTCAATGTTCACCCATGTTGTACAACCCTAGGTGACCACTAATCTACTTTCTGTCCCTATTGATTTGCCTAGTCTGGATTTTTTTTTAAGTGGAATCACCCAATATGTGGCTCTTCTTTTACTTAACATACTGTTTTCAATGTTCACCCATGTTGTACCATGTATTAGTGATACCAGAGGAGAGAGTCTGGGGAAGTCCGATAGCCGACCTCAACCTACCCCGTCTTCTGCCAGGTTCTTGACTCTGCCACAGTAGAAAGTGGAAGCAGGTTTCACGCAGAGAATAAGAAATACAGATTTCCCAGGAAACGTGTGGCCTAGCTCCAGAGACTGAGCAGCAGCTGCTCCTAGTTTTATACAAAAGCAAGAAATAAACACAAAGTTTAGTACAAAGGGCAGGCTGGCTCAAGAGAGCGATAAGCTGCCCAATAAAAGTAAGTATGACACGAAAGTAAAGCCTGTACACCTCACAGGCAAAGTTCAGGCTGGCCCCAGGGTAAGTGAGCAACACCCCCACCTTCTGCCTGGGTTGCACTTTTATAATTTGGCTATCTAAACATATACATGTTATCTAATGAATATCAACTAAAGAGGTGGTTCCCAGTTATGTGACTGTTATGTAACAGGCTTGTGCATGCTCAGTTGGTCTCTTTTTAGAGCATGCTCATTGTTCAAATTAACCACATGCACTAAATATATTCAGTGCTCTCTAGTGCCTCCAGTGGAAAGTCATTCAAAGGATAAATTCCACTTTACCGAGCATGCTTGGCCACTGGGATTATATAAATCTGGATAAACTCCTCTCTACTGAGCAGGCTCACCCACTGGCGTTGCATAAGTATGCCCTCTACAGTCACAAGGTCCCCATGTTGCTACTGAAGATAGGTGCGATAAGCAACAATGACTCTCCCCCAGGGGAAGGTCTAGAGGAGGGCCTGAAACCTTGGGGAGTGGCTTGTAACTCAGAGATGTGTCCTGAAACCTGGACCCATGGAAGCTGAGCACCTGCTATCTCATTAAGACAGCATGTATTTTTATTGCTGAATGGTACTCCATTACATGGATTTACCACATTTTATTTACTAATTCATCAGCTGATGAAGATTTGAGCTGTTTGCATTTTTTATCTATTATGAATAATGCTGTCATGAATGTTATATAGGATTTTTTTTGTGTGTGGACACTTTCATTTCTCTTGGGTGGATGTCTAGGAGTGTGATTGCTGGGTCATGTGGTTACTCCATGTTTAACCTTTTGAGGAACGTTCCGACTGTTTTACAAAGGGGCTGCACCATTTTACATCCCACTGGCAGAATATGAGGATTCTAATTTCACCATATCTTCACCAATACACATTATCTGTTTCACTGATTGCAGCCATTCTGCTGGGTGTGAAGCCCTTTATTTTTTAACTGTTCCATTTTGATTATTTCTTTGACCATCTTTTTCATAATTGAAATTAATCATTAATCCATGATTATCCCTTCTCTAAAACCAAAATGATGTCCAGTCCTGAATATGTCCTAGAGTTTAACTCTGGAGGATGTGATAAGAGGGGAAAATGTTCACCACTGAAAAAGACTGGCAATCTTAACAGAAGACACAGGCCAGTGACTCTTTCTAGGCTTTTCTTTTCTCTATCTCCATCAGCCTATTTTCCCCAGTGGATCCAAGGAAAAATAGTAATGAGAAAAAAATAAAACCATGTACAGTAAACAGAACGGTGCCATACATCCACTATTTCAACGAACAAAAGAGACTAGCAAAGGAGACTAGCAGAACTTCACATATAAAAGCCAGGCAGAAAGTAGAGGAGGACTACACAGCAAAGGGGGGGACAGCGTGGAAGAGGAGGGGGAGGAAGGGGGAGAAGAGGAGGAGG
>NW_007731901.1:125167-131530 GCF_000696425.1 Galeopterus variegatus
GTAATGGTTCTCTGAAAGGGCAATTAGGAAACAGTTTTTTGTTTTGTTTTGTGTGTGTGTGTTTTTAAAGAAATGGGGTCTTGCTACGTTGCCCAGGCTGGAGTGCAGATACACAGGCTCAATCCTACTACTGATCAGCACGGGAGTTTTGACTTGCTCTGTTTCGAACCTGGGCTGGTTCACTCCTCCTTAGGCTACCTGGTGGACCTCCTCTCCGGGGAGGTCACCATATTGATGCTGAACTTAGCGTGGACACCCCAGCCGCATAGCGCACTGCAGCCAGGAACTCCTGGGCTCACGCGGTCCTCCAGCCTCAGCCTCTTGAGCAGCTGGGCCTACAAGCATGCCTACCATGTCAAGTTCTTCAGATTCCATGTGGTTTGGCTGAGTGACCCGCACCAGCTCTGCCTTCCCAGGCCCACTGAGCTGCTGGCCCCAAAGCCCTCTACTTAAGAGACGTAGCTCTATGCAGTATCTCAGCCAGTTATCAACAAAGCAAGGAATACCCTTTAACCTAGCACTTTCTGTTCAGGGGTAGTTTTATTGCTGGAGGCCGCTGTCTGGGTATACAATCAAGCCCTAACTTTCCATCCCAGCCTGCATTCCTGTCTTGGTTTATTGCCCAATGATTCCATTTCCTGCTGAGCCCAGAGTCCTAACTCAACTCAACATGCCTGTCCAGGCCTGAGTCATGAGACTCTTGTTGTTTGACTTTTCATCCGTGATCAGAACCTTAATTCTATGTCCTAGCCTGACTTAAGTATTTTATACTTTCTGAAAACCCCTTCTGTGGAGCTTGTCTGGCACAATGAACAGCCATTGCTATTAAGGCCACCTAGGCCTGAGCTGGCGTTGCCTGCGTGCCTTCAAGGTTGTGTGGTGAAATATTGACTTTCACTCAAAGCCGCTGCTCCATTTTCCCCATGCTCCAGGTTCATCCACCAGCTTCATGTATGTCTCCACTTCTATGACTCATAGTTTCCGCAAACAAAACACACTCATTTAAAAACCTCAGCAGGGCCCTTTACCCCCCACCCCAATAAGCCCCAGCTCCCCTTTCTGTGTTGCATTTAGTGGTTTCTGCACAACTGCCTGAGCCAGAACCTAAGAGCTGCTTCCTGTTATTTTCTCTCACTACCTACGAGTTAGTCATCAGGAATTGTTGAGTCTGTCTATCAAATTCCCCTCAATTTTACTCCCTTTCTCCAGCCTAAATCCCACTACCATGGTTCATGTTCCCAAGCTTGTTGTCTTGGATTCTAGACACAGCCTTCTTTCTAGCGTTGCATTCTGTCTACATTACAGGCTATAATCTTCCTACAAAGCACGTCTGATTCTGCCATTTTGCTATCTTCATCCGTTTAATGACTCTCCGTTATCTATAAAATGAAGGGCAAATTCCTAATGTGGAACCTAAAGTATTTTCAGCCTGTTCTCCAGCAATGCAAATGATTGAGGGTTTCCCAAAACAGACTGTACTTTTCTCCCCATTCTTCCCATAGCCAGAACCTTCTGTCACCACTAAAAAATTCTATTAAACTTTTAGGACTCAGTATTCCAGTTACATCCCCTAGGAAGCCTTCTCTTGCAGTCTCCTTTAGACTTCCACACAGATTTCCCATGTTTCTTGCTTGTGCCATCCCTATAACCAGGACGCTTGACCACATGCATTATCATCAGTTTTTGTTCAGCCCCTCCCTCCACTAGACCATGATATGTTTGTGGCGTCTTTGATTATTCTACATTTAGTTAAGGATTTCTCAACAGTGATGGTATTGACACTTTAGACCAGTAATATTTTGGTTTTGGTGGGCTGTCCTGTTCATTACGTGGTTTAACAGCCCCCCTCACTAGATGTCAGAACACCGTCCCTAACCTCCCCAGTAGTGGTGACCAAAAATGTCTTCAGATATGTCCTAGTGTTCCCTGCAGGGGGTTGGGGAAATGATAAAGTTACCCCAGGTGAGAACCACTGATCTAATTTGTGTTTGGCATGTGATCTAACTTGACAGTTTGATGAAGGAAAGAAGGAAGGAAGAAAGAAGTGAAAGAAAGAAAGGAGGAAGGAAGAAAACAGATGAAGGTGCATGAAGGGTGGGCCGGAGAAGCATCTAACAATATGGTTATTGAAAAAGAGAGTCACGCATTGCACTCAGGCAGGGGTCAGCCACCCATATACATCCAAGATTAAGTTATGCTTTTTGATGTCACTGGTCATGATAAGATACCAGCAGGGGAAAAAATTAAAGAGAAGATATGTCAGAGATAGTTTAGCAAGAAGAAAGGAGAGAGAAAGCAGAAAATAAGAGTTGCATTGGTTGCAGAAGATCGAGTACCACCAGTAGCATCTAAGGTATATCACATGTGTCAGTGATGTACTGTGCTAGTAAAGAGCACAGGCTCTGGAACCATGTGCCCCCAAATTGATAATAATATAGGAGAAAGATCGATCTGGGATATACAGTAGCTGTCGTGCCACTGGACGTCTAGACAGCCCTTGCTATTCATTCGGTCAAATATTCTACTTCAGTATTTGGGAAATACATTCTTATTTTCAGGCCATGTATCCTTGAATTATTATTTCTATGTAATGTCCAACTTAGAGAAAACTTTCAAGTCAAGCCTGCGTCTTTTGTCTCTCCCTGTCATTTGGTCGTTCTTGGCTTCTCACAGAAGTCATTAACCAAGAAACACTCAGGTACGAATCCCAGAAGAACTTGAATAGGGCTGAGCCTGAGCAAAGCTGACGTATTTGTAGTCAGACGCTGATTTTAGCATCTGTCGACCTCGTCACAAGCTTCTTTATGTCAGAGCTGGAGGTTAGGGGAAAAAGGATGGGATGGTGAGAGGGAGGGGACTTTTTGCCAGGTCCTCCTTAAAGGAGGGTAGATTGAAGGAAGGTCAGAAGCCAACACTGGCTTAACTATTGCAGTATGTGCTAGCAGAGGGTTCCACAGTCCTATCCGAGTGCAATATCAGCATCGGGTTTCAGCAGGGAGGTGAGTAAGCTTGTCCCCTAAATGAAAGTTCGGCATTTACTCTCAGAGTGCTCATGAGCTGATGTAATACAAGTGTCAGGTTGATATATGAAGGTCCCTGTAGCATTTAAGAAAATAGCAGCTGCTTTTGTCCTTTCACAAGACCATTCCTCCTGGCTTAGAAAAGATGCTAAAATCAGCAAACCCAACACGATTCAGTGGGAAGAGAACTTTCTAGGGTTCCAGCCCCAGTGTGTGAATATGTCCTTCTGATGTTGTCATTTTACTTTCCTAGACTGTTTTTCATTTGTAAAGGGTGGTTGGATTTTCTAGTTTCTAAAATCCCTGAATTTTTGTGACTTCTACTCTGGATAAGGTGACACAGAATTTTTTCATGACGCGGTAGTGGTTTTCTCTGCTCCCTTTGGAGTCCTTTCTAAATGGCCTTCAGTGACCATCTGAGGATGGGATGGAAGAGGCCAATGGTCATCCACAGCTCTGCCCCATCGTTTTACATAAAATTCATATGCTGAAGGGCTTTACGCTGGAGGACTTTACTTCTTCTGTGAAGTTAAGCTCAAAATTAACGCTTATCTATTTAATATTTTAATGTTTTGTTTAATGTGCATCATTGATACATTTCTTTTCTTAACACTGAATTCATGCCACCTGCATTCTCTCAATGTATAGGTGCTAGATCTTAAAATCTCATTTTGTGTGTGTGTGTGTGTGTGTGTGTGTGTGTGTGTGTGTGTGTGTTGGAGACAGAACAGCAGGTACAGAGAAAGATAAAGACTGGTGTTATGGTTGCCTATAGGGTGACAGAACAAAGAAATTAGCCAGCCAAAGAAACTTGCATTCTGATCTTTATTATGATATTTGTGTATTTAACTTTCCCTCTAACCTCATATCCACACACATGAGTTTGTTTCTTTGGCTCTAGAACTATATTTCAGTCATTTTCATATTCCCTGCATGGACTCACACTAGGAGGTGAACTGAGTTGGATCTCTCCAACTACATCCTGGAATATTCTCAATTATTCCTTTGAATTAAGCATTTCCTTGGTCGTTCCACTCTTCTTTCCAATATAGTATATATAATATGTGAGGCACTGTTCTGAGTACTTTATATGTGTTTTCTCATTTAATCTCACGACAACTCGATGAGATAAGTACTATTATCATCTCCATTTTAAGACAAAAAAATATGTCACGCAGAGAGGTTAAGTAACATCCCCTAATACATAAAGATGGTTAGTGGTGAAGCCGAAATTCAAAACCAGAGAGATGGACTCAGGACTCACATTTCCAGCCAAGCTACATTTCTGCCTGTGGAGGTGGAGATGCTCTAGAAAAAGTAACATATTAGCTCTTAAACACTTCCTTATGAATTGGTGTACCCAACACTTGTAGATTCCTAGAATCATGGATAAGAGAGGGATTAAAAGGTCAGGGTAAGGAAAATTGATAGAATTGATTGCAAAACTTCTGAGTTATATTATAAAAAAAAAAAGGACAGCTAGAGCAATAAGAATTTCGGTATCAGTGGTTACACATTCCCACAAAATTTTAGTTAACAACTAAATACCCTAATCAGCTGGCTTCAGTCTCTTCATTCTGGGTACATACACAGCTGCTCATCAGATGCCTATGGTACTTCAAAATGAAAACAAAAAGACACAAACAGAATAACTACAAAAGCAAGATCTTTCCCACACTGCTGATAGAGACATAAAATGGCACAGATAATTTGGAAAAAATTGGGCAGTTTTTTTTTTAACAATTAGACGTGCACTTCCCATATAAACCAGCAATTGCACTCTAGGTATCTATGCAAGAGAAATGAAATCTTATGTCCACACAAAGACTTGCTCATGAATGTTCATGGAAACATTGTTCATAATAACCTAAACCTGGAAACAACCCCAATGTTAATCAACTGGTGGATGCATAAACAATTTGTGGTATATGCATACATGGGATATTACTGTGCAACAGAAAGGAAAAATCCTGATACATGCAACAGCATGGATAAATCTTAAAAACATCATATCTTAAATGAAAGAAACCAGACATAAAGTACTATATGTTATGTGATTCCATTTTCATGAAATTTTTACAAAAGGTAAAACTAGAGAGGCAGAAAGTATACAAGTGTTTGTCTGAGGCAGGGGTTAGAGCACTAATTAACTGCAAATGGACACTAGGTAACTGTTTTTGGGTGATGGAAATATTGTAAAATTGGATTATGATGATGGCTGTCCAGATATACAAACTCATTAAAAACAAATTGACCTTTTTAAATGGGTGAATTTTATAGTATGTAAATAATGCCTTAGGAAAGCTGATTTTAAAAACACTTCAGCCTTCCTCTAGATTTACTGAACCAGAGTTCCCTGGTACTATTGTTTTAATTGTGGGAAAATATACATCACGTAAAATTCACTATTTTAGTTATTATAAGCATACAGTTCACTGGCATTAAGTGCCTTCACATTGTTGTGGAGCTACTATCATCATCGCCCATCTCCAGAACATTTTAATCATCCCAAACTGAAATTCTGTGACTATCAAACAATAATCCCAAATCCCCTCCTCCCCAGCCTTAGACAACATTTTACTTCTGTCTCTATGGATTTGATTACTGTAGGTACTCCATATAAGTGGAATCATACAATATTTGTCATTTGGTACCTGGCTTATTTCACTTAGCATAGTGTCTTCAATATTCATCCATGTTGTAGCATGTGTCAGAATTTCCTTCCTTTTTAAGGAATTTTCATTCCATTGTATTTATACCACATTTTGTTTACTCATTCACCTATTGATGGACATTTGGGTTATTTCCACCTTTTAGCTATTGTGAATAATGCTGCTATTGTTATGGAATGGACTCAACAAAGAAGCAGTCAGCACTCAGAGGGCTGGAGAGTCAGGTATTTTATTACACCAGTGGGTCCAGATGAGCTAGTGCTCCAAAATCTGAGCCCCAAGTTTAGGTCTTATAGGGTTTATATAGGCAGACTTTTTCGCTTTCTGAGCATTCATGTAGCTAGTACAGTAATATGTTTCATTTTCTCAGCATTCATGTAGCTATTGCGATAAGCAAGCACAGTTTACAGAAGTGGGAGTGCAGAGCAGTTGATTATCAGTAAAGCTGATACAATGAGCAGGCTCTGTTTTAAAGGCAAAATGAGCTACTGAAAGAATTAATTTTGAATTTTTCTAATACTATGAACATTGGCATATGTTGGTATATGTATTTTTTCTTTGGGGAGAAGGGAATCCATGGCTTTAATTATTTTTTCAATGGGTTTGTGATCTAAATTCTAGCTCTGTGGCTGACTATAGTACACATAAATAAATAAAGGCATTATGCCTTA
>NW_007731901.1:132291-141065 GCF_000696425.1 Galeopterus variegatus
ATGGCTTTAATTATTTTTTCAATGGGTTTGTGATCTAAATTCTAGCTCTGTGGCTGACTATAGTACACATAAATAAATAAAGGCATTATGCCTTATTTCATGGCTGGAAGATGTCTAGCAATTCAAAATGGATCATATACTTACTGTATTAAGCATTTATCATATATTTACTAGATTATAGACTAACTGTAAGTAAGCAAAAGCACAGAGATAATGACTATCATAGTATTAAGCCTTCACCATATACCAGGCTCTATTCCAGGCACTTTTTACTTATTATACCAGTTATGGTATAATACACACTTATGATCCTCCCTTGTGAGGCACTGGGGAGTTAAGTGATTTGCTCAAGGTCAATAGAGAATTTTTACTCAAACTCAGCTTTTTCCATCTCAAAGGTTGTGTTCATAAGCACTTTACTGTACTGCCTCTGGAGAGAAACTCCACTGACTCACCAAATAGTTTGAAAACAGTGGTAAGTGGGCAGTGCATTTCAGGAAAGACCAGTGCTTTGATTCAAGAAGCAAAGCAAACATGCCTCACAGTTCAGAGTGTAATTTGCAGACTCTAATGGCTAAAGTGAAGGCTTACAACTCAAGCAGTGATTCTGTTTTCAGTCTGATCTGGGACTCTCATATGCAAACATTAAGCCATTCGGAATCTCTCCAGTTCGACTTAAACTAAATCTTCTTAAACTTCCTTGTATTTTCTTCCCCGCACCTAGAACGGAGAGGAAAGATCAGTTCACCATAGCATCAAAGCCTACATGGTCTTTGGCCTTTGCTTTCTTTCAGCAATTCCTTAACTCTTGGCAAATCCTAGGCAGGTACCAGGAGAGGAGATAGGATACAAGAAGCTGTGCATATTTTCGCCCCTGATTCAAAGCAGGCTTTCCCACCAAAATGTTAGACATGGCCTGAAAGGCAGCTCTTTCACAGATGGACATTGTGTTTGAATTCTATCTGGGTATAGAACTGTGCTCCCAGCTTTGACAGCTGCATCCTCACCTGGGTTTTCAAATAACTCCTATGGCTGTAGCTGAGGGACTCTCCTGTTAAAATGCTGACACCTGTCTATTCCTTTCCAGGCATTGTTCTCCTTTGCCTTGCTTTCTATTAATAGAGGCTTTGGGGACGAATACCAACAGGGGAAGAAACCACTCAAGCTTGAGGCCAGCTTGTTGCCCACAGATCTAATCAAAAGTGTCAGTTTGGAGAATACTGCAGAACAGGGGATGAACAGATGTGTGATTTATAAAAGTAAGCTGGCTTGTGGTAGGCCTTCCTGAATGGCTCTGTTTTTGCATGCTATTGTACTCAGGTGTCCTGCAGTGTTTGAAGCTTGTGACCGCCCAGCTGGATTCTACAGTCTGGAAGGACAGTTGTTGTGTTCCCATCATCTTTGTGTTCCATCCATTCTCAAACACCCAAACAATGCTGTTGGCAATAATACCTCAAAGGTACTTCTGTTTACTCTTCACCATATCATCAGGAATAACATAATATTAAGTTCTTCCCCTGAAGTGATGTTGAGACTGATAAGCAGGGTCTTTTCTTCTGCTGTGGACTGGTGATATCCACACAAAAACATATCAGGCAGATAACTTTGGGTCACTGAGGTCTGTGTTTTCCACGAATCATGGGGGAGTTAACAGAACATTATTGGCTTAATCCTAGGGAGAAGATCAGTATAGATGCTCACAAAGATGAAAGGGATGGAAACCTGTGCTGTGGGAGGGAGAGAGGACATCTCAAAGGTAGCATCCTGCTCACTGGTAAGGGACAGGCTTTGAACTGTCAGGTGATGAAGACCTGTGTTTCCCTCATACACTGTACCACAAGATACCTGGACCTTGGATTATGGATGGTTCTCTGGAGCTTGTGAAAGCTGGAACTAAGTATCATGTCCTTGAGAGCTGTGGTTAGAATCCCCATAGTGAATTTGCATTATGGCCAGGATCTCTGTGTTTTCAATGACACTGAAGAGCCCTCAACTGTTTGACCATGACCTTGTGCAACAGAAGGACCAATGGTGATGACTGACACTGGTATGGATGACAGTCATGGGCCTCCTCAATTCATCTCCACCTGGACTGCATAATCTCAGAATTTTGTACCACCATTGGAGGAAGAAGCAGCTAGCAAAATGATTTGTACTGAACATCTTAAGAATTTTGTTTAATGAGGGCCTTGGAGCCAGATTTTATATGATGTATTAGGGATATGATCATTATAGCAAACATTTCATGATGTGCCAGGAACTGTTCTAAGCACTTGTATTTACTAACCAAATCTCCACATTTCACATAAGAGGAAACTGAGGCACAGAGAGGTTAAGTAACCTATCCACGATTGCAGAACTAGCAAGTCCAGACTCAGGATTTGGAACCTAAGCAGTGCAACTACAAAGTCTGTGCCTCTCATTTAAGTGAAGCATGATTTATATCCATTACAAGCTGAAGAAAAAGAAAGGACATGTGAATGTTGGATGAGACACCTCTTTCTTCCACACACCCACCTTTTTTTTCCAGAAACTATCTGCTTCTCATAATTTGACCTCAGGTAATGTTAAGAATAATGCTAAATGTGAGAAATACATAATGCATTGGGCTGAGGTGCATTGAAAGTCTCTGTCAAACCCCTCACAGGTAGAAGGGGGAGATTTGAAGATACAGAAAAATGAATTAGTCTTTCTAATTTATTTTTCCTTCCCCACACATCTATGTTCCTGAGTCCCTCGTCTAGATACCCTTCTACTCTAGATTTCAGATAACAATAGCTAGGTGTCACTGAATATTTTACTTTACACCTGTTTAGTCTGGTAGGTTCTGATGGGAAAATTCAAAATTAATTCTTTCAGTAGCTTGTTTTGTCTTTGAAACAGAACATTTTTATTGTATCAGCTTTACTGATAATCAACTGCTCATACTCCTGCTTTTGTAAATGTGCTTGCTTATTGCAAATGGCTACTGCACTGGCTACATGAATGCTGAGAAAACAAAACTTAAAAGAACCTGGAAGAGTCCACCTATATAAACCCTGTAAGACCTAAGCACGGGGCTCAGATCTTGGAGCACTAGCTCATCTGGGCCCACAGGCTTAATAAAAATACCTGACTCTCCAACCCTCTGAGTGCCAACCACCTCTCTGTCAAGTCCGTTCCATAACATGATAACCAGGTATGTCTTGTGAATACAGTTTGACATACAGGGAGCAAAGATTCACTCAGGCCCCTTTTCCTGCTTCTTCTCTTGGGCAGTATATGTATATTCCTACTCTTACTTTTTCTCACCTTCTTTCTTCAGACATTTCCTGAGTAGAAGCCCACTGGGGCCCAAACAACAACTCAAGCATTTCAAACATCCTCCTGCCCTCTCACAAACAGCACAGCCTGGAAGGTTTGGGGGCTGGGGGACTGCTGCTGGACCTTCTCCAAACCCCATTAGCCTGTGCCCTAGATGGTCTAATGGGATATGCTGTATACTGCATATTATTTATTATGCCCGAGCCTTGTAAGAACAAGAGATGCATTCTTTTTTCCTCTCTCTCCTGCCCTGTGATTTTCACCCCTTTACTGAGGTAAGTTCATGTGTCCNCAGTCTACACATGGCTGAAGCCTGAGGAATTGACAAGCCCTGCTTCAGCCAGTCCGTGGGCCGGCTGATCTACGCACGGCTGAAGCCTGAGGATCTTGCTGCCATGGGACCTAACAAGTACACAAGTATGCTGATTTATTATCATGAAATGATAAGAATATGTTACCCCTTGCCTTTAGCCTTTGCTATATTGCTTGTTTTGCTTTTTGCCATAGGATTGACAACAGTACCCTCAGAGGATTGGAATAACATAGAAAAGTTTTTGCTAATATTCCTCTATCTCCTGTCAACAGGATGCTTCTTAGCCCTCTCATGGTGGCAATGTGCCTTCTGAAAACAACCCTCTTTTTGCACCCGTGCACCTGCCATACCTACCAGACACCTGGTTGGCATAACCCCATAGTAGCACCTAAATGCACACAAAAGGATGTCTTCTATTATCAGCACCAAGGAAAGACTTATGCTACAGGTGAGGATAAGAAGCCAGATTGCCCTGCATCCCCACTATCCTGCCCCAAAAAGTAGTGGAAAAAGTTAACAAAAATATAGGTAGACACTTGTGGGGACTGTCAACCTCTTTTTCTCTGCTACCTAGACTTAGGGGATTTAAGCCTCAGCCAAGTCCCCAGACCAAAGCTCAGACCTCAGCCAGGTGCTAAATGCCATCCACCACCTCCTAAATATCACCAACCCTGCTCTAGCAAAAGACTGTTGTCTCTATTTGCCTGAGGAACCCTGGTGTATCACTATCCCAGTAAATGGCTTTAATAACACTAAGGGAATCCAGAGTCAATTTGACCCAACATGGCAGCCTAGGCTGACAGGTGTCAACATGCCATTGAAGGCCCAATGGTGCTTTCAAAGCCATGGAAAAACAATTCAGGTGGACAACCTAACAAGAAATAAACAATGTGCCATTATCACCAATATCCAAAATTTTGACTTTTCCTGACTTTTGCCTCTAACTGGTCTACTGTTTATATTATTCCTAGCTCTTTTGTTGGGCCCATGTATTTTAAATTGCCTTGTCAGGTTCATTTTGACTCATTTAGAGTCAATCAAATTACAGATAGTCTTGTCATCATGAAAGTGTATTTATGTGCCCCTAAAAACCGTAAACTCTGAAGATGATGGTCACTCCAATGTTTAGAGAGAGCATCAAAGGGGGGAAATGTTGGGAAAATTCAAGATTCAAAATTAATTCTTTCAGTAGCCTGTTTTGCCTTTAAAATAGTACCCGCTTGTTGCATCAGCCTTACTGTTAATCAACTGCTTGCACTCCCACTTCTGTAACTGTGCTTGCTTATCACAATAGCTACTGCACTAGCTACATGAATGCTGAAAAAGTGAAACTTAAAGAACCTGGAAGAGTCTGCCTATATAAACTCTGTAAAACCTAAGCTCGGGACTCAGATCTTGGAGTGCTAGCTCATCTGGGTCACCGTCATAATAAAATACTTTCCTCTCCAACCCTCTGAGTGCCAACTTCATCTCTGTCGAGTCTATTCCATAACATCTCCAGAGACCTATCAGGGCTCTCAGTTGGTGAATATGGGACTTGGTGACACCGTCCTCATGGATGTCACTGTTACATAAACAAATGAACTTCTTTAGAGTTGCCTCTCACATAGGTCAGAAGCATGGTAAGTTCTTTTCCTATCATTTTTCATTTCATCAATTCTTTTTATGCACCTTCCTCCTTTTACTGATTGGGCACAAATGGGGTTCTTGATATGACATGAGCTGAATCAGGCCCAGAAGGACAAACACTGTATGGTCTTGATGTTGGAGGTAGGGTCAGCCTCAGCCCACTCAGTCCTCTTACCAGATTCTTGACTACACCACAGGAAAGAATTCAAGGGCAGAGTCACAGTAAAAAGTGAGAACAAGTTTAATATAACAGATAAGAAATGCAGGCTCCACAGAGAAAGTGCAGCATGCTCCAGAGGCTGAGCAGGGCCCACACCAAGTATAACACAGGAGTAAGTTCAGTACAAACATCAAGTCTGACATGAAAGCAAGAAAAACATACTAAAAGTTCAGTACAAAGTGCAGGCTGGCTCCAGAGAATGAGCAGCTGCTTGCTGAAAGTAAGTTATATGCAAAGTAAAATATACACACCTTAGCTGGCCAAGCATGGATGGCCTCTGGGAGAGTGAGCAGTGACCCTGCCTTTGGTTGGGATTTGGCTTTTATAGTTTATGTGATGAACATTCATTTAAGGGGTGGTTCCCAGTTATATGCACCAGAATGTTCTTTGCTCTCTACTGAGCACCCCCAGCCACTGGATTGCGTAAGCCAGTCCCCTGTGGTCTCATTTTCCCTGTGTTGGTGCTAAAACAGGTCTAACTAGCAATAGTAACTTTCCTCCAACAGAGAGGTCAGAGGAGGGGGCCTAAGACCTTGGGGAGTTGCTAGAAACCCAGAGGCATGTCCTGAAACCAGAGAACCTCCTGTATCAGTCTCACCCATAGGGGTAGTAAAAAAAAATTAAAAATTGGTTTTCCTAAAAGTAGAGACTAGAGTAATGGTTACCAGAGGTGGGGATGAGAGGGAGGTGTGGAGGAAGAGGTGTAGACTAATGGGTACAGAACTATGCTATCTACCCAAAAGTGACTCATTCTTCAGTATATGTATGTATGGGAACAACACACTGTACCCCACAAAAATAAGTATAAATAAAATGGAATTTTTACATAAAGCCATGACAAGATGCTCAACACTGTCAGTCATACAAATTGCAAATTGAAACCACAACAAAACCAGCCCCATGTGGTCTCATTTTTCCCCAGGTGTAGCTGCAAATAGGTCTAACTGGTAACTTCCTCCAAGGGAGAGCTCAGAGGGGGGCCTGAGACTTTGCCTCCTTATTCCTGTTTGGTGCACTTTTCTTTTTGCTGTCCTTCCAGAAGGCAGCTGTAGGCAAAGTGTCAGTATCTTTGCTCTTTACTGCTGAGTGGTAATGACAGTATCTCTGATTAGAATGGTACTATTTTAGAAATGAACAACCCTGCATTACTGGTTGTGTTTCCTCAGCAAGTGTTTCCTCCTAGGAGTGGCCTTCCTCATTCTCATGTTTAAATGTTTCTGGATTTCTCAGTCCTCACTTCCTGCAGCCACCATAACTTCTTGCTTAGATTGTAACAGTAGCCTTCCAACTGACCTATGATTCCCCTGACACTCTCCTCAAATCTGTTTTTATTACAACAGCTTCAAAAATGGAGCTAACAAACCAGTTCTCAAGAAATTCTATTTTTTAAGAGATAACAATTAAAACCAAAGAGAATCTGAAGGATTTATAAGATATTTGTTCATCCATCCGGTATTCTCCAACTAAAATGAAGATGCTGGAGCAGAAAGAATAGAGAAACAAAATGTGGGAGGCAGGGGGATGGGGTGGGGGGCATGAGGTGGAAAGAGAAGGAAGGTGTAGGTAGCCAGATACAGGAGAGTGAGAAGATAAAAGGGAAACTGAGGGCTCTTTGGTGAAGCACAGTCCATTTTCTCCAACTCTTCTTTTGGTTAGGACACATGAACTTACCTCAGTAAAGGGGTGAAAATCACAGGGCAGGAGAGAGAGGAAAAAGGAATGCATCTCTTGTTCTTACAAGGCTCGGGCATAATAAATCATATGCAGTATACAGCGTATCCCATTAGACCATCTAGGGCACAGGCTAATGGGGTTTGGAGAAGGTCCAGCAGCAGTCCCCCAGCCCCCAAACCTTCCAGGCTGTGCTGTTTGCTTGAGCATCAGCTGTTTGTGAGAGGGCAGGAGGATGTTTGAAATGCTTGAGTTGTTGTTTGGGCCCCAGTGGGCTTCTACTCAGGAAATGCCTGAAGAAAGAAGGTGAGAAAAAGTATGAGTAGGAATATACATATACTGCTCAAGAGAAGAAGCAGGAAAAGGGGCCTGAGTGAATCTTTGCTCCCTGTATGTCAAACTGTATTCACAAGACATACCTGGTTATCATGTTATGGAATGGACTTGACAGAGAGGTGGTTGGCACTCAGAGGGTTGGAGAGTCAGGTATTTTGATTAAGCCTGTGGGCCCAGATGAGCTAGTGCTCCAAGATCTGAGCCCCGTGCTTAGGTCTTACAGGGTTTATATAGGTGGACTCTTCCAGGTTCTTTTAAGTTTTGTTTTCTCAGCATTCATGTAGCCAGTGCAGTAGCCATTTGCAATAAGCAAGCACATTTACAAAAGCAGGAGTATGAGCAGTTGATTATCAGTAAAGCTGATACAATAAAAATGTTCTGTTTCAAAGACAAAACAAGCTACTGAAAGAATTAATTTTGAATTTTCCCATCAGAACCTACCAGACTAAACAGGTGTAAAGTAAAATATTCAGTGACACCTAGCTATTGTTATCTGAAATCTAGAGTAGAAGGGTATCTAGACGAGGGACTCAGGAACATAGATGTGTGGGGAAGGAAAAATAAATTAGAAAGACTAATTCATTTTTCTGTATCTTCAAATCTCCCCCTTCTACCTGTGAGGGGTTTGACAGAGACTTTCAATGCACCTCAGCCCAATGCATTATGTATTTCTCACATTTAGCATTATTCTTAACATTACCTGAGGTCAAATTATGAGAAGCAGATAGTTTCTGGAAAAAAAAGGTGGGTGTGTGGAAGAAAGAGGTGTCTCATCCAACATTCACCTTTCTTTTTCTTTAGCTTGTAATGGATGTAAATCATGCTTCACTTAAATGAGAGGCACAGACTTTGTAGTTGCACTGCTTAGGTTCCAAATCCTGAGTCTGGGCTTGCTAGTTCTGCAATTGTGGATAGGTTACTTAACCTCTCTGTGCCTCAGTTTCCTCTTATGTGAAATGTGGAGATTTNATTTTTTTAATACGTTGCTGTATTCTGATTGCTAATGCTTTGTTGAGAATTTTTGCATCTAGGTTCACCAAGGATATTGGTCTGTAATTTTCTTTTTTTGTTGTGTCTTTATCTGGTTTTGGTATCAGTTATGTTGGCCTCATACAATGAGTTTGGGAGATTAGCTTCTGTTTCAATTGTTTGGAATAGTTTGAGGAGAATTGGTATTAACATCTCTTTAAAAGTTTGATAGAATTTAGCCATAAAGCAATCCAGACCCAGACTTTTCTTTCTTGGAAGATTGCTAATTATCCCTTCAATCTCCTATTGACAGCACAAGAAAAGACAATCAAA
>NW_007731901.1:142364-145886 GCF_000696425.1 Galeopterus variegatus
GCCCATGTGTTCTCAACAAGCCCAGGAGTCCACAAAGGCACTTTTAAGAAAAATTGTCCAAAGATATGGACTCCCTCTGACTATAGGATAGGACAGTGGACAAGCATTTGTAGCAGAGGTTGTTCAAGGACTGGCCAAAATGGTGGGGATATGGTAGCAGCTCCACACAGGACACTGGCAACAAAACTCAGGGAAAGTGAAACACATGAATCAGACCCTAAATACCATGTTTGGCCAAGCTTTGCCAGGAGACAGGTTACCCTGGATAGATATGCTTCCCTTAGCTTTGTTACAGGTCCAGTGTATGATAGGACCAATAGGATACTCCCCTTTTTAAGTCATGTATGGGAGACCACCCCCACTTATAGCTAGACTACAGGGGGACCCCACAAGTTGGGGGAAATGGAAATATCACAATACTTACAGTCACTGGCCAGGACTTTCTGGCAGATAACCAGGACTGTTTTAGAACGAGTTCCCATTCCTTTTAGGAAATTGGGTACACCAGTTCCAACCCAGTGACACAATATGGGTAAAAAACAATATGGGAAAAAGTCTCCCTTAAAGCCAATTTGGATGGAGCCACATGTAGTTGTACTAACTACCCCTACTGCAGTTAAGGTTGCAGGTTTAATTCACTGCATCCATCATATGTAGGTATAACAGGCGGCTCCCCCAGATGATGCCACCTTGTGGTCTGTGAAGGTTGACCCTTCTGACCTACTCAAGATCTGGTTCCAGAGATGCCCTGCTGATTGTCACCGCCCTGCTCTGGTCACACTGGAAGCTGACCAGTCTACACATGGCTGAAGCCTGAGGAATTGACAAGCCCTGCTTCAGCCAGTCCGTGGGCTGGCTGATCTATGCACGGCTGAAGCCTGAGGATCTTGCTGCCATGGGACCTAACAAGTACACAAGTATACTGATTTATTATCGTGAAATGATAAGAATATGTTACCCCTTGCCTTTAGCCTTTGCTATATTGCTTGTTTTGCTTTTTGCCATAGGACTGACAACAGTACCCCCAGAGGATTGGAATAACATAGAAAAGTTTTTGATAATATTCCTCTATCTCCTGTCAACAGGATGTTTCTTAGCCCTCTCATGGTGGCAAAGTGCCTTCTGAAAACAACCCTCTTTTTGCACCCGTGCACCTGCCATACCTACCAGACACCTGGTTGGCATAACCCCATAGTAGCACCTAAGTGCACACAAAAGGATGTCTTCTATTGTCAGCACCAAGGAAAGACTTATGCTTCAGGTGAGGATAAGAAGCCAGATTGCCCTGCATCCCCACCATCCTGCCCCAAAAAGAAGTGGAAAAAGTTAACAAAAATATAGGTAGACACTCGTGGGGACTGTCAACCTCTTTTTCTCTGCTACCTAGACTTAGGGGATTTAAGCCTCAGCCAAGTCCCCAGACCAAAGCTCAGACCTCAGCCAGGTGCTAAATGCCATCCACCACCTCCTAAATATCACCAACCTTGCTCTAGCAAAAGACTGTTGTCTCTATTTGCCTGAGGAACCCTGCTATATCACTATCCCAGTAAATGGCTTTAATAACACTAAGGGAATCCAGAGTCAATTTGACCCAACATGGCAGCCTGGGCTGACAGGTGTCAACATGCCATTGAAGGCCCAATGGTGCTTCCAAAGCCATGGAAAAACAATTCAGGTGGACAACCTAACAAGAAATAAACAATGTGCCATTATCACCAATATCCAAAATTTTGACTTTTCCTGACTTTTGCCTCTAACTGGTCTACTGTTTATATTATTCCTAGCTCTTTTGTTGGGCCCATGTATTTTAAATTGCCTTGTCAGGTTCATTTTGACTCATTTAGAGTCAATCAAATTACAGATAGTCTTGTCATCATGAAAGTGTATTTATGTGCCCCTAAAAACCATAAACTCTGAAGATGATGGTCACTCCAATGTTTAGAGAGAGCATCAAAGGGGGGAAATGTTGGGAAAATTCAAGATTCAAAATTAATTCTTTCAGTAGCCTGTTTTGCCTTTAAAATAGTACCCGCTTGTTGCATCAGCCTTACTTTTAATCAACTGCTTGCACTCCCACTTCTGTAACTGTGCTTGCTTATCACAATAGCTACTGCACTAGCTACATGAATGCTGAAAAAGTGAAACTTAAAGAACCTGGAAGAGTCTGCCTATATAAACTCTGTAAAACCTAAGCTCGGGACTCAGATCTTGGAGTGCTAGCTCATCTGGGTCACCGTCATAATAAAATACTTTCCTCTCCAACCCTCTGAGTGCCAACTTCATCTCTGTCGAGTCTATTCCATAACATCTCCAGAGACCTATCAGGGCTCTCAGTTGGTGAATATGGGACTTGGTGACACCGTCCTCATGGATGTCACTGTTACATAAACAAATGAACTTCTTTAGAGTTGCCTCTCACATAGGTCAGAAGCATGGTAAGTTCTTTTCCTATCATTTTTCATTTCATCAATTCTTTTTATGCACCTTCCTCCTTTTACTGATTGGGCACAAATGGGGTTCTTGATATGACATGAGCTGAATCAGGCCCAGAAGGACAAACACTGTATGGTCTTGATGTTGGAGGTAGGGTCAGCCTCAGCCCACTCAGTCCTCTTACCAGATTCTTGACTACACCACAGGAAAGAATTCAAGGGCAGAGTCACAGTAAAAAGTGAGAACAAGTTTAATATAACAGATAAGAAATGCAGGCTCCACAGAGAAAGTGCAGCATGCTCCAGAGGCTGAGCAGGGCCCACACCAAGTATAACACAGGAGTAAGTTCAGTACAAACATCAAGTCTGACATGAAAGCAAGAAAAACATACTTAAAGTTCAGTACAAAGTGCAGGCTGGCTCCAGAGAATGAGCAGCTGCTTGCTGAAGGTAAGTTATATGCAAAGTAAAATATACACATCTCAGCTGGCCAAGCATGGGTGGCCTCTGGGAGAGTGAGCAGTGACCCTGCCTTTGGTTGGGATTTGGCTTTTATAGTTTATGTGATGAACATTCAGTTAAGGGGTGGTTCCCAGTTATATGCACCAGAATGTTCTTTGCTCTCTACTGAGCACCCCCAGCCACTGGATTGTGTAAGCCAGTCCCCTGTGGTCTCATTTTCCCTGTGTTGGTGCTAAAACAGGTCTAACTGGCAATAGTAACTTTTTTACATAAAGCCATGACAAGATGCTCAACACTGTCAGTCATACGAATTGCAAATTGAAACCACAATAAAACCAGCCCCATGTGGTCTCATTTTTCCCCAGGTGTAGCTGCAAATAGGTCTAACTGGTAACTTCCTCCAAGGGAGAGCTCAGAGGGGGGCCTGAGACTTTGCCTCCTTATTCCTGTTTGGTGCACTTTTCTTTTTGCTGCCCTTCCAGAAGGCAGCTGTAGGCAAAGTGTCAGTATCTTTGCTCTTTACTGCTGAGTGGTAATGACAGTATCTCTGATTAGAATGGTACTATTTTAGAAATGAACAACCCTGCATTACTGGTTGTGTTTCCTCAGCAAGTGTTTCCTCCTAGGA
>NW_007731902.1:0-133764 GCF_000696425.1 Galeopterus variegatus
ATAATAATCATATACATTGTATATTGACAAAATAAAAATTTAACGAAAAAAAAAAAGTAAAAATGGAAAAGTGGGACTACATCAGACTAAACTAAAAAGCTCTGCATGGCAAAGGAAATAATCAACAGGGTGCAAAGGTAACGTACAGAATGGTAGAAAGTGTTTGCAAGCCATTTATCTAATAAAGGATGTCTTAAACTATTCTAGCTGCTATAACAAAACATCAGAAACTGAGTGGCTTATGAAGAACAGAAATTTATTCCTCACAGTTCTGGAGGCTGATAAGTCCAAGATCATGACAACAGCAAGTTTGGTGCCTGGTAAGATCCCACTTACTGGTTCACTGTAACCTCACTTAGTGGAAGGGATTAGGGTTTCTCTTGGGCCTCTTTTATAAGGACACTAATGACATTTGTGATGTCTCTGCCCTCATAACCTAGTTTCAAAGTCCCTGCTTCCTAATACCACAACATCAGAGATAAGAATTTCAACATATAAATTTGGGGGGACATAAACATTTCGACTATGGCAAGGAGTTAATATTCAAAATATATAAAGAACTCCCACAACTCAACAGCAAGACAACAGCAACGAATTAATCACATTAAAAAATGGGCCAATTATTTGAATAGTCATGTCTGCAAAGAAGACCCACAAATGGCCACAAGGTATATGAATAAGTTCTCAACATCACTAATCACTAGGGAAATGCCAATCAAAACCACACTGAGATATCTTCTTACACCTTTTGGGATGGACATTATAAAAACAAACAAAAAAGACAAGAGTTGTTGAGAATGTGCAGTAATTGGAACCTTGTACACTTGATGAGAATGCAAAATTAAGCAGCTCCTCCCAAAATTAAAAATAGAGCTACCACATGATCCAGGTGTCTGGGTATTTATCTAAAAGAATTGAAATCAGAATCTAAAAAGATATTAGCGCCCCAGTGTTTATTGTAGTTCTATTCACAATAACCAAGATGTAGAGACAACCTACTTGCCCATCAGCGGTTAAATGGATAAATAAAATTTGGTATATACATACATTATAATATTATTCAGCCTTAAAAAAGAAGGAAATGTAGCAACATGCAACACCCTGGATGAAATTTAAAGACATTATACTAAGTGAGATAAGCCAGTCACAGAAAGATAAATGCTGCTCTAATCCACTTATAAGTTGTATTTAAAATAGTCAAATCCATAGAATAAGAGAGTAGAAAGGTGGTTAACAGGGGCTGGGAGAAAGGAGAAAAAAGGAAATCACTAATTGACAAACATAAGGCTTCAATTATGCCAGATTAATAGGTCCTAGAGTATTGCTGCACAACATTCTGTCTGTAATTAACAATACTATATTGCACAGTTAATAATTTGTTGAAAGTGTAAACCTTGTGTTAAGAATTCTCACCACACTAAAATAATTTTTCTAAAAAAATAGGGAAAGTGCTATGTTAAATGTTAAAAGAATCATTCTAATCACTGCAGTGTTCTATTTGAGTCTAGCAACCAGGGTATTATAATTAGACTGAAAATTATCCATCTTACTACCACGCTGAAAAGACTGTGTCCTAGAAATCTAAGTTTATAAATGACCTATTGTGTACCTATACTCCACGAATTTGCCCATGTTTTTGTCAAGCATTTGTATTTTCATCCCATCTTACTAGTTCAAAAAATATAGTTTTTGGTTTACTTTATCTACTTATTGGCCAAATGTGTTAAGTTACACAATCAAAATATTTGGTAAACTCTGCTCATACTGTTTGCATTTTTTAAATACCTCATTTACCATTATCCATTTTTTCCATGATAAAGCCGTTCTTTTCCCTAATCTTTCATCTGCCATTGTTTTTCTATTATAAAGGGATGCTTTTGTTTGCTTGTTTGCCTCCTTATGTCAAGACCTACCCCTACAACTATTTGCACCCTTTAATCTCCTCTTTCTGAATATAATTCCAGCTGTATGTTTTCTTATTTTCTGAGATTTGCTGAAATATTTTATGGTATTCCAGTTTGGTGCTTGTCACAACTTTGAGAATAAGATGTGCTGATGGTTGCTTTATGAAGTACTTACCAAGTATTTATAATATCCTCTCAACCCTCATCTTTATATTTTATTTGGGGGTAAAATTTGATTTTTTCAAGATAAAATGTCTAACCATAAAATAAGAAATATTAATTATCCCAATTCTTGATTATTGGATAAACTCAAAAGAAGACCATGAAGCTTTGCATGCATATTATAATAACAGGTCACATCTGAATAAAGAAGTATACAGTTGTTCCTCATCGTATGGAGTTGTACTCCATATTCATCAACCTGTAGCCCTGGACAAAACTGACTGGACCAGGAGTTGACAGCAATAGGCAACCATCTATAGACTGGATATGAAAGGGACAAGTTGCCTGTAAACAGGTCTGACTTGAAAAGTCTGACCACCAGGAATTCTTTCTTCTGGTTGGTAAGTCACCAACATGGACAAGAATCTTTTCTGTGGGAAGGATGATTATGAATCCCACAGCGAAGCAGTAATGTAATGTACAAGTAACGTAGAGAGTTTGTATTAAAGTAGAAGAGAAGGGGTAAGATGCATGAAACCCTACAGGAGGAAGCCCTTAGGATGAAATGCTAGTGGAAATGGTAGTCGAAAATTGTAATGGGAGTGGAAGCAGAAACAAACAAAAGCTGGCTTATGAGATCGGTGGCCACGTTAGGTTGGCCAGGGGACACAGCTACTGCTGAGATGTCTGAATTTCTTTGTGTCCCCATGTATTCTTCCACTTCCATCCCACACTAAGTTGAGCACCCATCTTTTTCTTGAAATCTAAAATAGTCCTACTAAATACTGAACATATAATTATAGTGCTTTACTCTGAACGCACCTACAACATTTTGAGCAATTGAAATAATTGAAGAAGCAAATACGTAACCTTCCCTCTGTCCACCAGCTAATCTTTTTATAGCTCTTTGTTCATCCTTAAGAGACAGTTGGAAAACAATCTCAGCCTCATGAATGGCCACACTCAGTTTTTAGTATATTTTAAATTAGCATTGAAAGAGGCATTAAACTTTCAAAATAAGGATGTTTCTCATGGATCTGATTAACTACATTGCATTGATCTCTTTAAATGTTGGTGAAGGCACAGCGGGGTAATTGCCAGCACTCTAATAAATGGTGTATTTTCATTATGTTCATTCTTAAGAATCATAGTGTCAAATCTAATCTTATAATAACAATTATAATGCTATTAGTAGTAGAGAAGGACTCCTGAAAGAATGAGGCTGCCACTAAATTGGTTAGTGTTCTCTAATGTATAGTAATTTTGTTGCTCTTAGCTTAGAATTTCTTTGTTACAATATTTGTGACTTGAACCTAAGGACATAAATTTGAATTGATCCCCAAATGACATAAAGAGATGTTAAAAAATTTTATTCTTAACATGGTGGAGAGCCACCATATTTCTTGAATTAAGGTCTCATTTTCAATCCCAGGGGATTTTCTTTGTATAACATTTACTAGAAGGAAAAATGTTAATTGAATCTTCTCATTTACACCTTCCATCTGTTTTCACTCCAGCTGTGTCTCCTTAGATACTTGAGAAGCCAGTCAGGGTTGCACTTAATGATTTTAACTGATTGCAATTGTAATTTAATAAAACTGTTACAAATCAAAGGAAAAAAGTGAAGAAATTTTATAAATATTACATGCTTTACACTAAATGTACAAAACAATGATTCTACCTTCCTTGGGCTAATTCTGTATGAAAAAATTGAACCCAGCATATCAACCTTGTCTTCATTAGGTTATTTGATTATATGTTGCAAGCACTCCGTACAGCATTTACATTTAATTCATGTAAGTCAAGATTTCCAAATCCTGGCACTATTGATAGTTTGGTCCAAATGTGTTTTTTTGTGGTGGTCATTATAGGATATTTAGCAGGATCCTTGGCTTCTATTTACTCAAAGCCAGTAATACTCATCCCACTCCCCCACACCCAGTTTTGACAATCAAAAATGTCCGTTGAAAGGCAAAGTCTTCTTGTTTAAGAATTGCTAATGTAAGTAACAAAAAGTATTAAGAAAGACTGTTCAAGATTCCCCTATCATTGCAAATAATTTGGTAATATTTGGTGAGACAGACAACTAGAAATCACCAAATTTAATTTTTTTCTTTTTTCTGGAGTTCCTGGTATACTAAAAGTGAGATAATCTCTCTCTGGTCTTTTTACAGCCTTAATTTTACTAACGTATAAACATATCACTACCCTCATAAAACTGTTCAGATTTATCTATACCACTTCAAGTACATAGAAAAGAAAATATAAATAGTCTATCAGGAAAAAATGGATCACTGCTTGACCTTATACTTTCCACACAGTGTAAATTTCATAAATATTTGTTGAATATGAGTGAATTACCATAGTTCTTACTAGCCCGTGCGATAATCAAAGTTAAATATAATGAAAAAGACATCAGAGAGCAGCTTATTAAAAAAATATAAAGAAACCACAGATCAAAAAATTAACATGAAAACAAGTTTGAACAAAAAACATTTACCCTAGAGATTCTCAAAAAGGAACAATTACTACAGCTTTGTCTTTGAACAAAATATAAAACTCACACTGGGATTCCCAGATGTTCAAATCACATTAAGTTATTGTAGATGAAATGAAAGAGAAAAATGTTATTTCCTTAGACTCCCAATAAAAGAGAGTTAATATGCTGAGTGAAGGTTTGACTTATAGAATAATGTAGAACCCATAGCTAGGATGGTATCAGATTATAATCATTTCCTTTCATGAATATAATTGCCTTATGAAATGGAAATGTTAAAATTGTATAAGTCTTCCAACCTTCTTTTTTTCAGGGCATGGGAGAGAATGGGAAGAGAAGGGAAGGAGTCAGTTGTCAAAATTTTTACTAATAACATTCTGATAAAGTATTCTTTGTATAACTCTCTGTAGAAGATTAAGAAAATACCTTAAAGAATGATTTCATGAAGCAAATATTCATTAAGTACTTCAATGTTCAAAAATGAAAATTTGGTGACATACTTTGAAGGACTTTGTTATTAAATTCCCCAGTTCCCTTATGTAAGTAGTGATACTACAGCCAGTAATGTTGTAAGCAAGATGATTCTAGCATATCTGGCAATACTCACAAGATTATCATAAAATCTACAAAATTATCATAAAATGATAAAACTTGCTCTTTAAATAAAACAGTGATAGAGATTTGGGCTTTGTAACTGTTTAGGAATAGCTCATATCATTTTGCTGTTCTGTTGATATATTAAAACCATTTAAAGATAGCTATATACACAGTAAGAATAGGCTCAATTATTGATTAAATAGTAGTAACTTTCTATTTTTCCCTCTAAGCATAACAATGATAGAAATGAATAAATTTTGCAATGATTAATCTAGTAGATAAATTCAAGAGAACAGACATATCCTCATGGCATTTGGCAAATAATAGGTAATAGGATAAATAAATACAAGAGTACTAAATTCACAATTCTAAGTACATCTTAGAGGATTTTGCAAGACTACCAATAAATATTAAAGGTTAAGCTGAAATCCATTTTTCTCTAGATATACACTAGGACCTGAGAGAGTTCACCTCTAATATAGAATTATGACAATGATCAAAAGGATGTTATAATGTAGACATATATGAATACTGAAATCTTTACTTATGACCTGGAATGACCTTTGTTGGTGTGGCTGGCAGAATCATGGCCTTCAAACATACCTATACCGTAATTCCTAGAACCTGTTAAGATACTGCAGTGGGGGATGAAAAGAAACATCTTTCTTTCTCATCACTAGGTTCATGGCTGGGGAACCTATAATAAAATATAGATTAATAAGAGAAAATCATAACATTTATTTAATATGAAACATGAAGCTTTCAGAAACAAAGACCCAAAAGAACAGGGACATCTGTGTATTTTTAGGCTTAGGTTTGATGAAGAGTGGTCATTTGTGCAGAAGTATGATTGGACAAAGAGTATGATCTAAATGTAGAATAAACAGGAGGGAATTTAACACGGCCTGTTTATTCAAATTCTTCTTGGCATCTCTGTGTCTGAGGAAAATGTTGTTTCTTTCTTCGGAGTATTGGGTGGGTACCTCTGGAATAAAGTTTTTATGGCCTGCTTCAGGGGAGAAAAGCAAGGGAAATGATAGACTGATATTACTGCTTCTACTGTTTTGTTAAATGCCAATTTGTCATAATTTGGAAGAGCATGTCCTAAACCCCATTACCATCTTACATGGCAAAAGGAAATTAGTGCCCTAGATGGAATCAAGGTTATCAGTAAACTGACCTAGAAATAGGGAGATTATCCTGGATAATTCAGGTGGAACTAATGTACTTACAAGCACCCTTTAAAGTAGAAGAGGGAGGCAGAAGTGTGAGCCAGAGTGATATGTTATGAGAAGGACTGTACCTTCTATTGCTGGCTTTGAATATGGAGGATGAGGACATGCACTAAAGAATGGAAGAATTATCTACAAGCTAAAAAAGGTAAAGAAAAGGAATTTCCCTTAGAGTTTCCAGAAAGGAATATAGCCATGCTGACACCTTGACCTTAGCCTAGTAAGATCCGTGTTGGACTTCTAAGCTACAGTGTCTTAAATTAATAAATTCATGATTTTTAAGCCTCTAGGTTTGTGATAATTTGTTACAGCAGACACAGAAAACTAACACAGTTGAATAACAGAGGTTTTATTTCTAATAAATAGGTCATCATTTACTCTTGATTATATGTCTGGATTTAAAGCTATTTGTACATTCAAAGTACATTTTCAGGCCAATTTATCTACCCTATTTCAATTATCTGTGTAGGTAATTGAAAATAAATTTAATGAGAGTGTAAACAAACTTATTGTTGAAAGTCATCCATAAACATATTCCAAATTGAAGATTAGAATGAAACTTTCTGCCATTAAGGACCGTTTGAAAGTGACTTACTTCAGTGGGATAACAAGTATTGTAAGAAGTACTAAAATAGTTTACATTTTGAAATTATCCTCTGAATTAAAAAAATACAAGTGAATGCATTGTAGCAGATTTGGAAAATGCATATGTAAATACAGGCAAATATATATATTAATACATAAACAAACATATAAATAGATAGGCCTGGATTTCCAAGTCCACTGATAAGCAAACAACATTTTGGGGCATTTCCTTTTATACTTTTTGCCTAGGCATATATGTGCAATTTTGGTTTACTCTGAAATTTTACTTAGTGCAATGTATTCCAGACCTCTTACCTAATGCACCTTTAAATAAATACCCTGCATTACATATCTAACCATTGCTTTATCGATGGAAATTTAATTTTCTAGTTATTTGCTATTACAGGAAAAGGCAGAAGTGATCATTCTGTGACATAAATTTGGCATGTTTTAAAATAAATTCCTACAGTTAAAAAAGCTAGGTTAAAGGCACACACAATTCCAATTTTGATATTCTCAAATTGCCAGCGCTAAAACTAGTGTACAACAGTGCCTGTTTCTCCATACATTCATGACACCGAATATCTGTATTCATTTTTCTTGAATATGTTAGAAACAAATGATAGTTAATTATGCACATTCATATGCGCATCCTCCAAGCCCCCCCCATTCCCCACCACAGTGTCAGATTCCACCTTAGGAACTAGAGATATAATTGTGAAGCAAAGCACACAAATTCCTCCCCAGTAGAGCTTATAGTACTGTGTTTGAAATTTGTTTTCTTCTTTAAAGAAAATAGTGTCTTTTTATATTGTCATTTTGGTAAATTCTCTGTGAATTTCATAACCAAACTATTTGCCAAATTTTGCTCTGGATTGACTGATCATTAAAGATTTTAGGAGATTTATATATACTATGGGTATTCTTTTTGTGATAGACACATATATGTAATGCAAATTTATATATACATTCATCACAGATACAATGATATATGTACATATGCAATTTTATATATCTATATCTTTTTATTTCTATCTATATCTATATCTGATCTATAGGTTTTCTTTTTTTCTCCAGTAAGGAAGCCAGTCCCACTTCTCTCTGTTGTCTCAACAGAGCACTTCACACTCAGGTTACATGCCTGTCCCTTAAGGCATGTAAACTTCTGAAACAAAGTAATTGATGAAAACTGGTTTAGGGGAGGCTCATCTTTGACAGGTGAAATTAGATCTGAGAACTGAAGGACAATGCACAGGCTATGGGATGAGTTGGGGGAAAGGCCGTTTCAGCAGAAGTAACACAACACAGGTCTCTGTCTTTCTGTTTCTTACATTTTAAGGATGGAAGTAAACAGTAAGAACGAGGAATACAGAAATTTAAAAAAAAAAAAAACTTGTAAACTGTATTAGCAGGAAGCTTCTCCAGGGAGATCACACAATGGTGATTGTTAATGGCAACACCTTCTTTGAAGATACCATTTAAACTAGGACCTGAAAAAAGAAAAGTAGATAGACTCAGGAATGGGTTGAAAAGAAAGGTAAAATAAGTGGTGCAATGGCCCGAAATCCTAGTGTATGGTGCATTCAGAAAGCTGCAATAGGCAGGACAGCTCCAGGCTGCATGTGGCAGGCAGGACACATGCTGTGGGAGGAGGAAACTTGTCCAGAACTAAATCTTTTTTTCTTTTTTTTTAATTCTTTTACTGAAACATAATTGACTGTACATATCAGTGGGGTACAGCGTTGAATATCAATATCTGTGTAATATGTGATACTCAAACCAGGATGACTAATATATTCAACATTACACAATGTAATCATTGATTGCAATACCTGCAGTCTATGGAATGTAGGTATCCTTCCCTTTACCAATTTCTCACGAACCCCCTTTCCTTGTCTCCCTTTCCTACCTCTGGTAACTTCAGTTCTGTTCTCTCCTTTTGAAAGAACAATGTACTATTGTGATTGCTGTATCTTTCTTTTATTTTTTTTAGCTTCCATTTAAGAAAACTATGATGTTTCTCTTTCTGTGCTTGGCTTATTTCACTTAACATAATTTTCTCTAAGTTCACCCATATTGCTGCACAGGGCAGAATTTTATTCATTTTTATGGCACAGCAGTATTCCACTGTGTACATACACCACATTTTCCTTATCCAGTCATCTGTTGATGGGCATTTAGGTTGGTTCCAACTCTTGGCAATTGAAAATAGAGCTGTGATAAATGTGAGAGTTCGGGTATTACTTCCATTCCTTTGGATATACCCAACACTGGGATTGCTGGATCATATGCCAGTTCTATCTGTAGTTGTTTGAGGAAACTCCTTAATGTTTTCCATAATGACTGCACTAATATACAATCCCACCAACAGTGTAGAATGATTGCCCTCTCTCCAATATCTCCACCAAAATTTGTTATTCTCTGTCTTTTTGATGATAGCCAGTCTAACCGGGATGAGATGATATCTCAATGTGGTTTTGATTTGCATTTCCTTGATGGAGTGATGTTGACCATTTTTTCATGTCTTTGGCCATTGGGATATCTTCCTTGGAGAAATGCTTATTTGACTCCTTTGCCCATTTTTTAATTGGGTTACTTGGGTCTTTTACTGTTAAGTTGAGTACCTTGCATATTCTGGATGTTTATCCCTTGTTGGATGCATAGTTTGGAAATACTTTCTCCCATTCTGTAACTTGTCTTTAAATTCTACTGATTGTTTCCTTTGCTGTGCAGAAGCTTTTTAGTTTGGTATAATCCCATTTGTTTATTTTTTCTTTTGTTGCCTGTGCTTTGGGGATCTTATTCATGAAGTATTTTCCCAGTCCCACATACTGAAGTGTTTCCCCTGTTTTCTTTTAGGGGTTTTATAGGTACAGGTCTTATTTTAAGTCTTTAATCCATTTTAAAACTGATTTTGGTATGTGGCAAGAGGTAAGGGTCCAGTTTCATTCTTCTACTTTACAGATGTCCAGTTTTCCCAGCAGCATTTATTGAGAAGGCAGTCTTTTTCCAAATGCATGTTCTTGGTGTTTTTGTCAAAGATTGGTTGGCTGTAAGTTTATTGGTTGATTTCTGGGTTCTCAATTCTGTCCCATTGGCTCAAGTGTCTGTTATTA
This sequence comes from Galeopterus variegatus, assembly GCF_000696425.1. Classification (NCBI taxonomy): domain Eukaryota; kingdom Metazoa; phylum Chordata; class Mammalia; order Dermoptera; family Cynocephalidae; genus Galeopterus; species Galeopterus variegatus. The sequence continues at coordinate 10,094 of NW_007731902.1, forward strand.
AATGCTGTTTTGGTTACTATAGCCTTGTAGTATAATTTTGAGTCGGGTAGTGTTATGCCTCCATCTTTATGCTTTTTGCTCATGATTGCTTTGTATATTCAGGGTTTTTCTTGTTTTATATGAATGTCAGGATTGTTTTATCTTTTTCCATAAAGTCATAGGTATTTTGATGGAGATTGCACTGAATCTGCAGATTGCTTTGGGTAGTATGAACATTTTCACAATGTTAACTCTTCTAATCCAAGAGCATGGAATGTCTTTCCATCTTTTTGTGTCCTCTTTAATTACTTTCAGCAGTTATTTGTAGTTCCCATTGTAGAAATCTTTTGCTTCCTCGGATTCTCTCTTTGTCTTTGAGCTTTTCCACTTTGACTGTAATGTGTCTCAGATAGGACTTTTTTTAGATTAATCTGTTTGGGGATCTTTAAGCCTCCTGGATCTGAAGGTCTGTGTCTCTCCTTATACCTGGGATATTTTCCACTATTATTATGCTGAATATGTTTTCAATGCCTTTTCTTTGCTTCTCCCTTTCCAGAATACCCATAATTTGGATGTTTGTGTGCTTAAGTTTGCCTGCTAACTCTCTTAGATTTTCTTTGTTTTGAAAAGACCATCTTCAAGATCAAAAATTCTTTCTTCTGTTTGCTCTAGCCTGCTGCTTAAGCTCCCAGTTGTGTTTTTTCATTTCATTGAATGAATCCTTCAATTCCAGGAGTTTTGCTACATTCTTTTTAAAGATATTAATCTCTTTGTAAATTTTCTCCTTCATATCTTGGGTAGTTTTTCTCATTTCATTGTGTCATCTAACTGAGCCTTCTTGTATCTCATTGTGTTTCCTTAAGATTGTTGCTCAGAATTCCTTCTCAGTTATTTCAAGTTTTCCCACTCGATGGAATCTGGTACTTGAGAATTATTGTATTCCTTTTGTGGTATCATATTTTCTTTTCTTTTCTTTTTTTTTTTTTTTGTTTGTTTTTTAGTTTTTGTTTGCTTGTTTGTTTGTTTGTTTTTGTATCTCTAGTATCTCTACATTGATGTCTGGCCATCTGGTAGAGCAGTTTCTTCTATTACTCTGGAGTGGGCTTTGAGGAGAGAGACTTTCTCCTGTAGGTGTGTTTTATGTTGATATTTGAGTAGAGTGTTTTAGTATTGGTCCTGGGTAGCCACAGTAGTGTAGTCTCTGTGTGGGTTTTTTGGATGTATTCAGTGTCAGAGATAGATGTCATGCCTCTGTGGCCTAGGGACTGGGACACTTAGTGATTCCTTACTGAGATTAGTGACACTGTGTTGGGTTGTAGCAGATATGGCTGAGATCTACAGTGCTTAGTTGTATGCATAGCTCTTTGGCTGGGGTAGGTGATCCTGGGCTGGCATGTTGACACCCCAGCTTGTGTACTGTGACCTTAATGGGTGCAGTGGGGTATACTGGAGCTCCTCAGTTTGAAAGGGTGACCATGGGCACGGTTTCTCTTTCCTCTTTCCTATAAGCAGAGGCTGCTCCTGGGTGCTTTCTTCTCTCTCTTGGGGGATGTTTTGGTGGTAGTTGGGAATTTTCTTCTTTACTCTGTTTGGCTATTGTATTAGTCCATTTGTGTTGCTTATAACAAAATACTTGAAACTGAGTAATTTATAAGAAAATGAAATTTATTGCTTACACTTTCTGAGGCTCAGAAGCCCAAAGTCCATCTAGTGGTGGCAACAGTGACCCAGGGGTCTCACATTGCAAGATGGTGGGAGCAGAGAGACAGACTCTCCTCTACCTTCTTTTAAAGCCCTCAGAACTATGCCCCTTACCACCATTTTTAATCAATTCACTACTGCACAGTCCTACAATCCAAACACCTCTTCAAGGCTCCAACTTTCAACTACTATAATTGGATCTCCCATGCTCTTAACAGTCACAGGGGGGCTAAGTTTCTAATACATAAAACTTGGGGGACATAATTCAAGCTTCAATGAGTTTTGGGAGGGACATAACTCAACCCACTACAGCTAACTCAGGTTTCTGCACTCTCTGGGTGTTCTGCATGTGTTTTTTCCTGGATCAAGACCGTTATGTGGGCTGCACACATACCTCTCATTCCCAGGTATGTTACCATGGGGGGGGTAGCATAATTCTCCCTGTGGGTTGGGCCACTAGGTCATAGGTCTGCATTCACTCACCTGTTTCCCTGGGATCCTCTGGATACCCTTCTTGTATCAATGCAGACAAGGGTTCAGCAGGCCACCTACACAGTGGTGGTGGTTGCTGCAGTTGCAGTCACTGCTGTTGTGGTAGCAGGCCACCTTTGCAGCTGCAGTATGGTAGGTCATGCTTGTAGCTTTGGTGGTTGTAGTGGTGGGAGGATGGGGACCTCAGGAGCCAAGGGAAGCCCACAGCTGACTACCAGCAAAAGCAGAACAAAATGAAGTGCCTTTAGAATGTTGTATTGAACTTAATTGCATGCTATTCTGGAAGAAGTGGGAAGTCCCTAAATTTATTTATCATAGCAGTTATTTGATATTATCTACATTTTAAAATGATAGTTTTGTGTACAAATTGTGGAGTGTTTGGACCTACTTTTCACTTTGCCTTGAACTCTCCTCCTCCAGGTGTTTCCATAGAGCATGCCTGAGAATATTTACTCAAATACCTCATGGCCAGTCGGGATGTCTCTGTCTAGTCTATTAAAAACTACACCCCATGGGCTGGCCTGGTGGTGCACTGGAGAGTGCGCTGCTTGGGAGTGTGGCGGTGCTCCCGCCAAGGGTTCAGATCCCATGTGGAGACGGGTTCCCGCTCACTGGCTGAGCGCAGTGTGGGCACAACACCGAGGGTTGCGATCCCATTGCTGGTCCCTGGTACAGGCGCAACACCGAGGGTTGCGATCCCGTTACCGGTCAGTAAAAAAGACAAAAAGGAAAAAAACAAAACAAAACAAACAAACAAAAAGAATCATTAGCTGGCGGTCTATAGTTCTTACCACTTTTAATCATCTAAATTATACATATTTTATTTATATTTCTTATTTGTTGTGTTTTTCCCCATTAGAATATGAGCTTATTAAAGGCAGAGATTTTGGGGAGTTCTGGTCAAGATGGCAGAATAGGCGGTCCCCAGCATCATTCTCTCCCACAAATCAACAAATTTATAATGGTAAAAATGTAACATCAGCCAAGCTGGGGCCACTGGAGCTCAGGTGAAGAGGAGGAGAGACCTATGGAACTCATGAAGGCAGGAGAAACCACAGTGAGAGAAAGAAAAAACTGCTCTCCACGTTCAGGCCCATGGCTGCTTTAATCCTGGAGCACATGGAGCAGGAGATGGCAGAAAATGCAGCTGTGCCTTTTAGATGGAGTTACTTGGAGGCAGTAGGGGAGAAGAGGACTTTGGTGGGCCCCAGGACAGCAAGACCAGTAACAGTGTTCCCGTGGATCCATGCAAGAGCGAGGAGCCAGAACAGCTGTAAAAGGGGAGCTATTCAGAGGCCAATGAGTCAACCTGTCCTATGGGAAGTGTTTGGAGCATGGGTGGTGGGTGAGACAGGCCCACTGGGAGAACACTGGGACACAGCAAGGACAGCCAATCCACCCCCCAATCAGAGCAGTACCACTCAGAGGAGACTGGTCTGGAATGCAGAATTGCATGGGGTACAGTTTAATGAAGAAACTCAGGACCAGATCAGAGTTTCTATACAACCCAGGTGCACCAAATATCAGAGCCAGAAGTACCTATAAGGTCTACCATTAAACCCTGAGCTGCACAAAAAGCCTTCCCTAGGGAAACAGCAGCAAAGCAGCAATTTAGGTCAACCACACAGCTCAAGAGCTGGTTCCCACAGGAAGTTCCTCTGTGTTAGAAGTAAGCAAAGGACAAAAAATTAGTTCTGGCCCAGGCACACCACCAATGCCTTGGGGCCCACCAGGGGACATAAGGCATGAGGCCAGGGGTAGGACTCCCACCCACAACCACTCATACTGCCAGCACCTTGGGGCCCCACCCAGGAACCCAAGAATTGGAGCCGGGGACTGGACCCCACTCCCACATCCAGGCACACCACCAACACCCCGGGGCCTATCCAGGGACCTGGGGCATGGAGAAGGGGACCAGAACCCCTCCCACAGCCAGGCACACAGTGCCAGTCCCTCAAGGATTGCCTGGGGACTTGGGGCATGGAGAAGGGGACTGGACCCTTCCCACAACCTGGAACCCCACACCAGCACTTCAGGGCCCACCTGGGAACCCAGACATGAGGAATGGGACTGAACACCCCTCCCACAACAAGGCTCACCATGCCAGTGCCTCAGTGCCCACCTGGGGACCCAGGGCAAGGAGAAGGGGACCAGACCCTGCTCCCACAACCAGGCACAACTCATCAGAGCCTTGGGGCTCACCCAGGGACCTGGGGCATGTAGAAGGGGACCAGATTCCCCTTCCACAACCAGGCACCTCATGCCAGCACCTCAGGACCCACTCCGGGACCCAGGACATAGAGAAGGGGACTGGACCCCCCTACCAGGCTCACCATGCCAGTGCCTCAGGACTCACCCAGGGACCTGGGATATGGAGCCAGGGACCAGATCCCCCTCTCACAACCAGGAACCGTGTGCCAGTGCCTCATGGCCCACTCAGGGACCCAGGGCATGGAGAAAGGGACCGGACCCCTCCCACAGACCCCCCTCCCACAACCAGACACCCTGTGCCAGTGCCTCAGGGCCCACTTGGGGACCTGGGGCATGGTGAAGGGGACTGGACCCCCCCTCCCATAATCAGGCTCACCATGTCAGCACCTTAGGGCCCACCCAGTGACCTGGGGCATGGAGAAGGGGAGCAGACCCACCTCCCACAACCCAGCTCACTGTGCCACTGCCTCAGAGCCTGTCCAGGGGCCCAGAGACCCAGGGTATGGAGCTGGGGACTGGACCCCACCTCCCACAACCAGGTTCACTGCACCAGCACCTCAGTGCCTGCCCGGGAACCTGTGGCATGGAGAAGGGGACTGGACCCCCCCTCCCACAACCAGGCACCCTGTGCCAGTGCCTCAGGGCACACTCGGGGACCTGAGGTATGGAGCTGGGGATCAGACATTCTCCACAACCAAGCACACTGCCAGAACCAAGGAGCAGGCCAAAAACATCTCCTCTATGTGGGTGGCCCACCACAGCCACCACGATAACCATGGCTGCCATGAAGGCGGCTAGACACTACAACCACCACTCAGATCGTCCTCCAGCCACTGGAGTGAGTTGACACAAGGAGGCTCACCAGCAGAGATAAAGAAGGAAAAGGATCTCTCTCTCCACAGAGGCCATTTCAGAGTGATGGAAGAGGCATCTGCTCTATGATATTGTTGGGGGACCTGATCACACCTCTCAGCATTGAACAGATCTTTTGGGCAACAAATGAACAGAGTAACCATTATTCATTCAGAGGGTGAGAAGAAATCTACGGCAGTTAGAGGGGGCTAGGAGGAGGGGAAGGGGGATAGGGAGGGATTGGACAAAGGGCATAAATAATAGTTACGATTTGTAACAATATATATGCTAGTAATATTGATTTGATCAACATATCTCAATGTTGAACCCCAAAAATTTGTATAATCAATTTTCATTCAATAAAAATTAAAAAATAAATATAAATAAATAAATAAAACTAAAATAAAATTACAGGAAAAATAAATAAATAAATAAATAAAGGCAGAGATTTCTGTCTGTTCTGCTCAATACCATATCCCCTGCACCTAGAACAATAACAGGCACATAATATGTGTGACCAATAACTATTTCTTGAATTAATGAATGGTGTTCAAGTTTCAGATTAGGAAAATTATGTAGGATTTGCACTAGTTCATGAAAGAGATTTGACTGTTCTGGATTATAAAGTATCTATAGAACCTAAAAACTAGCATTGGGTTCAAGGTGAGGAAAGAAATGGGTGGATGGTGTGACCAAGGATAAGTTTGGTTGCTGGTGCATTTCATTAACATAATAATAATGATAATAATAATAATAATAATAATAAAGACTAAGAGAAGAAGCTATTGTGTCAGTCAGACACTGTTTGGACAAAGAATGGTAAAATGGTTTCTATCATAAGTCACTACACATCCCTGAGGGCATTCTATTAATTTATGCCTTGAAAGAATCTCCTTCTATTTTGAGAAGTTGTATATATGATCTGGTCTTTTAAATATCTATTATTCGTGTCGATTGTAATCACAGCTGTCAACACTAGGAAAGCAATTCGTTACCCTTCCATCCTTTAAATCCCAATAAAGAATGCTTATTTTCAAGGTGTTGTAGCACTGATCATTTCATGTATCATTTCTCATAATCAGGCCTAGTGAAGGGATTTACCACAAAGTAAAAATCAATTTCAGACAAAAGAAATTTTTCTTTCAAGTTAAAATTCATTGTGAAAATAGAGAAATTTTCCTCAGGAAAATATGCAGTCTTCTGTATTCAATCCCATCTGAGACGGCAAATGCCCTTGTTCACTAATTATAGGCTTTTACCATAATATGTTTGCTTTCTGTTTTATGCAAGTTCTAATCATTAATTTTTTTTTAAAAAAAGTGCATTTTTTGTTGTTGTTAAGTGAAATAAGGGTGTGTCTGTGGCTTACAAAAAAATAACTGATTATTATATTTACAAAATAATCAAATATTTTCTCCTTTTTGAGCCTATTCTTCCTTGTTCTGGTATTTCTATTGGAAATGACTATAGAATAAAGGTCATGAGTCCTCTTTACCAACAGAACAACATTGTAAATCACCAGATCAACTGGAGAAATAACTCTAGTAATGATTGCAATGATTTAAATCCTATAAGCCTTCTCATACTAGGTTACAGTATCCAGTAACCTCTTTGCAAATGGTCAATCTCTCACTCCCATCTCTCCTTGTTCCTTTCAAGCATTTTGACACATTTCAGTAATATCTATACTTTTGCACATTCTCAACATTGGTTTCTCTTTTTGCTCCCAATTTTTCTTTTTTTGTTTAAACACGATTAATATCTCAGAATGTCTTAATACTGAACCCTCCACTTTTCTTTATCTTTTTAATACTATTTTATTTCCACCATATTTTTAACTCTTCTGTCACTCCAAGGCAGTGATAAGTTTCAATAAATATGAGGCTACTTCAAAACCATAGTGGAAAAATAGAATTGAAAGACATTGTTACTTTCATGAACCTTTCGAAGGTATGTTGTTCATCTTGGATTTACCGTCATATCCAACACTTTGTTTGATCTCCATTACTTTATCCCCACTTCTTATTCAGAGATCAATTTTTTTATCTTAGTAATTTTTTTATTGGTTATGAATATTCATGAGTTACAAGGCTGATTGTCCCCTCCTCCTGCCCTAGAAGTGAAGCCAGATCCATACTGGCAGTATGCCCATTACCACAATTTCCGATTGTAACCTGTCTCCCCCTCCACCCTTTCCCCCACTCCACTTTGTATCCTTAAGTATGTTCTCTCCCTCTGAAACTCCAACACACCACTGTGGTCTTTCTTTCTTAGTTCCCACTTATGAAGGAGTATATGTATTACTTATCCCTCTGTGCTTTGCTTATTTCACTCATAAGTTTCTCCAAGCTCGTTCAAGTTGTTGCAAATGGGAGAATTTCATTCTTTTTTATGGCAGAGTAGTATTCCATGGTGTATATATTCCATGATTTCCTTATCCAATCATCCATCAGTGGACATTTAGGTTGGTTCCATTCTTTACTATTGTAAACAGAGCTGCAATGAACATGGGAGTGCAGGTATCCGTCCGACATGATGATGATTTCATTCCTCTGGGTATACACCCAGAAGTGGGATTGCTATATCATATGGAAGACCTATCTGGAGTTGTTTGAGAAACTTCCATACTATTTTCAATAGGTGTTCTACTAATTTATAGTCCCAACAACAGTGCAGGAGGTTTCCCTTCTCTCCACACCGATGCCAGCATTTGTTATTCACTGTCTTTTTGATTATAGCCAGTCTAACTGGGGTGAGATGGTATCTCAATGTGGTTTTAATTTGCATTTCCCTGATGACTAGTGATGTTGAGCATTTTTTCATGTACTTGCTGGCCATTTGTATGTCTTCCTTTGAAAAATGTCTATTCAGCTCCTTTGCCCATTTTTTAATTGGATTATTTGTTTTTTTACTGTGTAATTGCTTGAGTTTCTAGTATGTTATGGATATTAATCCCTTGTCGGATGCATAGTTAGCAAAAATTTTTTCTCATTCTGTAGGTTGTCATTTCACTTGATTGTTTTCTTTGATGTGCAGAAACTTTTTAGTTTGATATAGTCCCATTTGTTTATTTTTTCTTTTGTTGCTTGTGCTTTTGGGCTCCTGTTCATAATGTCTGTGCCCAGACCTAGTTCCTGAAGTGTTTCACCTATATTTTCCCTTAGTAATTTCACAGCTTCAGGTTTTATACTTTAATCTTTACTCTGTTTTGAGTTGATTTTAGTGTATGGGGAGAGGTGCATATCTAGTTTCATTCTTCTGCATATGGATATCTAATTTTCCCAGCACAACTTATTGAAGAGGCAGTCTTTTCCCCAATGTATGTTTTTGCTCCCTCTGTGAAATATCAGATGGCTGTAAGCCTGAGGGGTGATTTCTGAGTTCTCTATTCTGCTCCACTGGTCTGAGTTTCTATTTTTATGCCAGTACCATGCTGTTTTGGTTACTACAGCTTTGTGTATAATTTGAAGTCAGGTAGTGTTATGCCTCTGTCTTTATGTTTTTTCCTCAGGCTTGCTTTGGCTATTTGGGGTCTTTTATTGTTCCACATGAATGTTAAGATTGTTTTTTCCATTTCTGTGAAGAATGTCATTGGTGATGGGGATTGCATTGAATCTGTAGATTGCTTTGGGTAGTAGAGACATTTTCACAATGTCATTTCTTTCAATCCAAGAGAATGAAATATCTTTCCATCTTTTTGTGTCTTCTTTAATTTCTTTCAATAGTGGTTTGTAGTTCTCATTGTAGATATATTTCGTCTACTTGGTTAAATAGATCCCTAGGTATTTTATTTTTTTCTTGACTATTGTAAATGGGCTTACTTTCTTTATTTCTCTTTCTGTTAGTTCACTATTTGAGTATATAAATCCAACTGATTTGGGGGCATTTCTTTTGTATCCTGCAATGTTACTGAAATTATTGACCAGCTCTAGGAGTTTTTTGATAGGGTCTTTAGGATTTTCTATATATAGTATCTTGTCATCTGCAAATAGGAACAGTACAACTTCATCTTTTCCAATCTAGATGCCCTTTATTTCTTTCTCTTGCCTGATTGCTCTGGCTAGTACCTCCAGTACTATGTTAAATAGAAGTGGAGAGAGTGCACATCCTTGTCTGGTTCTGGTTCTTAGGGGAAAAGCCCTCAGTTTTTCCCCGTTCAGAATGATACTGGCAGTGGGCTTGTCATAGATGGCTTTTATTGTGTTGAGATACTTTCCATCTATAAAATTAAAAATTTGTGCTCTGCAAAAGACACTGTCCAGGCGATGAAGAGACAAATCACGAGAGACTGGGGGGAAACATTTGCAAAGACATATCTGATAAAGAACTATTATACAAAATGTACAAAGAATATGGGAAACTCAACAATAGGGAAATGAATAACATAACTTGAAAATGGGCAAGAGACTTGAACAGTCACCTCATCAAAAGGTAGATATAGCAAATAGGCATATGAAAAGGTGCTTTACATAACATGTCTTAAGGGAAATGCAAATTAAAACAACAGTGATATTCAACAACACCAATTAGAATTGTTAAAATCCAGAACACTGGCAACAGATGTCAGCCAATATATGGAACAAGAGGAACTCTTATTTTTTGCTGGTGAGAATGCAAAATTGCACAGTCACTTCAAAGACAGTCTTTGCAGTTTCTTACAAAACTAAACATATTCTTACCATATGAGTATGATCCAGCAATCTTAGTTATTGATATTTACCCAAAGGAGCTGGAAACATGTTCACATAAATACCCGCACACAGATTTTTATAGCTGTTTTACTCATAATTGTCAAAACCTGGAAGCAACCAAGATGTCCTTCAGTGTTTTTTTCCACATTTTGGCTATTATGAATAATGCTGCTATGAACACTTTTGTGCAACTTATTTTACAAACATATGTTTTCAATTTCCTTGGGTAGATAGCTATTAGTGGAATTGCTGAGTCATTTAGCAACTTTGTTATTAATCTTTGAGGAGATAGTACCAAATTATTTTACAAAGCGGCTACACCATTTTACAATCTCTCCAGCAGTGTATGAGGGTTCCAATTTCTCCTCATTTTCACCAACACCTGTTATTATCTGCCTCTTTAAACTTTCAGTCACCATAGTGGGTGTGACATGTTACTCATGGTTTTCATTTGCATCTCCCTAGTGACTGATGATATTGAGCAACTTTTCAAGTGCTTATTGACCATTTATATTTTCTATGGAGAAATACCTATTCATTTTTTAATTTGGCTACTCATCTTTTACTGAGTTTTAAAAGTTCCTTATATGTTGTGGATACAAGTCCCTTGTTAAATATGATTCACAAATACTTTCTGTCATTCTGTGGGCTGTCTTTTTACTTTCCTTATGGTTCCATTTGCAGCACAAAAGACTTGTGTACTTTTATTTGTAATGTTTACTTATATTGTACTAGAATGTGAATTTTGTTGCTGCTAAACCAAAGTCCCAAAGAGTTACTCCTATATTTTCTCCTAAAATGTTTAGCTCCGTTGGCCATTTGTATGTCTTCCTTTGAGAAATGTCTGTTCAGCTCTTTTGCCCATTTTTTAATAGGATTATTTGTTTTTATGCTGTAAAATTGTCAGAGCTCTTTGTATATTCTGGATATTAATCCCTTGTCAAATGTATATTTTGCAAATATTCTCTCCCATTCTGCAGGATGTCTTTTCACTCTATTGATTGTTTCCTTTGCAGTGCAGAAGCTTTTTCGTTTGATATAATCCCATTTGTTTATTTTTTGTTGTTGTTGCCTGTGCTTTGGGGGTGTTATTCATAAGTCACTGCCAAGTCCTAAATTCTGTAGCATTTCCCCTATATTTTTTTCTAGGAGTTTTAAAGTTTCAGGCCTTATATTTAGGTCTCTAATCCATTTTGAGTTGATTTTGGTATATGGTGAAAGGTACAGATCAAGTTTCATTCTTTTACAAATGGATATCGAGTTTTCTCAGCACCATTGTTGAAGAGGCAGTCTTTTCCCCAATGTATATTCTTGGTGCCTTTGTCAAATATCAGTTGGCTGTAAATATGTGGGTTGATTTCTGAGTTCTCTATTCTGTTCCATTGGTTCACGTGTCTGTTTTTATGCCAGTACCATGCTGTTTTTGTTACTATGGATTTGTAATATAGTTTGAAGACAGGAAGTGTAATGCCTTTATCTTTACTTCTTTTTCCTCAGGATTGCTTTGGCTATTTGGGGTCTTTTGTTGTTCCATATGAGTGTTAGAATTGCTTTTTCTATTCCTGTGAAGAATGTCATTGATATTTTGATGGGAATCTCATTGAATCTGTAGCTTGGTTTGGGGTAGTATGGACATTTTTACTGCATTGATTCTTCAAATCCACGAGCAATGAATGTCTTTCCTTCTCTTAGTGTCTTCTTTAATTTCTTTCAGAAGTTATTTGTAGTTCTCATTGTAGAGATCTTTAACCTCTTTAGTTAGATTTATTCCTAGGTATTTTAATTTTGGTGACTTTTATAAATGCGATTGCTTTCTTGGTCTCGGTTTGTTGTTGGGGTATGAAAATGCTACTGATTTTTGTATGTTGATTTTGGATCCTACAACCTTACTGAATTCATTTATCAGCTCTAATAGTTTTTTGGTAGAGTCTCTTGGGTTTTTTATATATAGAATTGTGTCATCCATTAACAGGGACCATTTGATTTCCTCTTTACCTATTTGGATGACCTTTATTTCTTTCTCTTGTCCAATTTCTCTGGCAAGTACTTCCAATACTATATTAAATAGGAGTGGAGATGAAAAAATGCTCAACATCACTAATAATCAGGGAAATGCAAATCAAAACCACTTTGAGATACCACCTCACCCCAGTCAGACTGGCTATAACAAAAAAGACAGAGAATAACAAATGCTGATGAGGATATGGAGAGAGAGGAACCCTCCTGCACTGTTGGTGGGACCGTAAATTAGTACAGCCATTATGGAGAACAGTATGGAAGTTCCTTAAACAACTACACATAGAACTTCCATATGACCCAGCAATCTCACTCCTGGGGATATACCCAGAGGATTGGAAAACATCAGGTTGAAGGGATACCTGCACTCCTATCTTAATTGCAGTTCTATTTACAATGCCTAGGCTATGGAACCAACCTAAATGTCCATCAGTAAATGACTGGATAAGGAAACTGTGGTATATATACACAATGGAATACTACTTGGCCATAAAAAATAATGAAATTCTACCATTTGTAGCAACATGGATGAGCCTGGAGAAAAGTATCCTAAGTGAAACAACCCAGGTACAGAAAGAGATATACCACATGTTCTCACTCATAACTGGGAGCTGAATCCATAAATAAGCAAATGAACAATAAAGAGAGACCGAGAGAAAGAAAAAAACAATAATTGCAGTAATATGTTGAACTTTTAGAAAAGTAGAGGTGGAAAAGGGGAAGGGAGGGGTAGAGGGAGGGGTGCTAATGAGAAATTGGCCAACGGACACAAAGAATGATTGCATATTGTAACGACGATTAAGCTAACTATACTGATATGACCACTACACGTTCTACAAAATTATTGAAAATCAACATTGTACCCCACATGTATATATACTAAAAAATAAATAAGTAAAATAAAATATTAGCCCTTATATTTAGGTCTATCATCCATATTGAGTTAATTTTTATATATGATGTGACATAAGAGTTCAACTTCAACCTTTGTGTTTGGATACCCAGCTGTCTCAGAACCAATTGTTGCAGATCATTCTTTCTCATTAAACTGTCTTGGCAGTCACATCAAAAATCTATTCACCTTAAATATAAGGACTCATTTCTGTATTCCTTAGTACCTTTTTTTCCCTCTAGCTTTTTTTAGGTATAATTCAGCAGTAAAAATTGGATATATTTAAGTTGTGCAATATGATATTTTTATATATGTATACACTATGAAGTGATTACCTCAATCATGCCTATTAATATATCTATCACTCACATAGTTACTAGATCTTTTAAAATTTATTTCAGTCTTTTGGATATAAGCCATCCTAATTGAAGTGAGATGGTATCTCAAAGTGGTTTTGATTTGCATTTCCTGAATGCTGAGTGATGTTGAGCATTTTTTCATGTGTCTGTTGGCCATTCATATATCTTCCTTTGAGAAATGCCTATTCAGCTTCTTTGCCCATTTTTTAATTGGGTTACTTGTTTTTTGTGGTTAAGTTGTTTGAGTTCCCTGTATATTCCAGATATTAATCCTTTGTCAGATGAATATTTTGCAAATATTTTCTCCCACTCTGCTGGCTGTCTTTTCACTAGGTTGACTGTTTCTTTTGCTATGCAGAAGCTTTTTAGTTTGATATAATCCCATTTGTTTATTTTTGCTTTGGTTGCCTGTGCTTTGGGGGTTGTACTCATAAAGTCTGTACCAAATACTACTTCCTGGACTGTTACCCCTATGTTTTCTTTAAGGAATTTTAATGTTTCAGGACAAATATATAATTCTTTAATGAAAAAATAAAATAAAATTTATTTTGATGAGATATTGTAATTTCATTGTATAATTTTTGCACTTTTATTAATTTTTAGGCATTTTATTCTTTTTGATATTATTCTAAAATTATTTTTTTATTTCATTTTGAGAATATCATTGCTAATGTATGAAAACAATATTGGTTTTCGTATACCTGTGTACATCTTGCAACCTTGTTGAATTCACTTATCAGTTCTAATAGAGTTTTATTTGGTGTAGATTTCTCACACCCAGTGTAAAAGATGGTCTATGTCAAATGCAAATAGAGATAGTTTGAATTCTTCCTTTTTAATCCAGATGCCTTTTATTTCTTTTTCTTACCTAATTGCCCTAGCTAGAACCTCCAATATGATGTTGAATAGAAGTCACAAGAGCACAAATCCTTCTCTTGTTGCTGTTCTTAGCAGGAAAGCATTTAGTTTTCCACTATTATGTATGGTATTACATGTGTTTTCGTAGATTCCTTTTACAGGTTGAAGACGATTCCTATTCTATTTTGTTGAGTGTTTTTACCATGAAGGAATTTTGGATTTTTGTCAGTTGATAAGACCATACATTTTTTCTTTTATTCTATTAACATTGTTTATTATATTAATTGATTTTTGTATGCTAAATCAACTTTGCATTTCTGAGATAAATACTTTGGTTATGATGTGTATTACTTTTTGCTGGTTTTGGTTTGCTAACATTTTATTGAGAATTTTTGCATCTATACTCTTAAGAAATACTGACCTGTAGTTTTCTTTTTTTATGATGTCTTTATCTGATTGTAGAATAAGGGTAACATTGACCTCATAATAAGATGGAAAGTATTCCCTCCTCTACTACATTGTGGATGGATTTGTAAAGGATTGGTATAAATTATTCTTTACACTTTTTGTAGAATTCATCGTTGAGTGTGTATAGGTCTAGGTTTTTCTTTGTGCCAAGCTTTAAGTTACTAATTCATACTTTTTGTTGCTGTTTTTTTTTTTATATGTCTGTTCATGTTTTCTCTTTCTTCTCCAGTAATGCAGTATTGTGTGTTTTTCTAGAAATTTTTAAAACTTCATCTAAGTTATCTAACTAGTTTCTTGCCTAACAGTTGTTCAGAGTGTTATCCTAAAATCCTTTTTATTTATGTAATGTCAACAGCAATGACTTCATTTTTTTTATCAGTCCAGCTAAAGGTTTTTCAATTATATTAATCTTTCAAACAACTGTCTTTTAGTTTCTTTGATTTTTCTCTAGTGTTTTTCTGTCTTCTATTTCATTTATTTCTACTTTATTCTTTGCTATGCCCTTCTGCTTGCTTTGGGTTAAGTTTGATTTTCTTTATCTACTTTCTTAAGGTGGAAAATTATGCTATTGATTTGATGATCTATCTTTAGATGTATACAGTTACAAATTTTTGCCTAAGTGTTGCTTTAGCTACATCCTATAAGTTTTGGCACACTGTATTTTTATTTTTATATATCACAAAGTATTATCAAATCTCCTTAATACTAGTGTATTGGTCTCTAATTTATTTCCATTGTGGTAAGAAAATATAATGTATATGATTTCAGTCCTTGTAAATGAGGAAGCTTGTATTATAGCCTAAAGTCTGGTCTATTCTCAGGAATAGTCATGTGTGCTGAAGAACAATGTATATTCTGCTATTGTAGGTATTTATTTTATACAGTTTTTCAAGTCTTTTACATCCTTGCTGATATTCTGCATACTTGTTCAATACACACTGAAAGAGTATTGACTATTCTTAGTGAATTGTCTATTTGTCTCTTTAATCTTTCATTTTTGTTTTATGCATTTTGGAGCTCCATTGTTAGGTGCATATATAATTCTTATATCTTCCTAATGAATTGGACTTTTATTATAACAAAAATGTTCCTTTCTATCTTACATAACATTTTTTAAGGACTTTTTTGTTTGACGGTATTATTGCAACTCTAGCTCCCTTACTTCTGTGTTTGGTTTCAGTCCTTTTCCTATGATGTACTTAAGTATAGATTTTTTTCATATTAATCTCACTTAAGACTCATTTAATTTATTGGAACTATGGGTTGCTGTTAAGGACACAAAGAATGATTACATTTTGTAATGATGAATATAGTAATTATCCTGATTTGATCATCATGTATTGTACACAGATATTGGAATTTACGTCTGTACCCCACAATTATATATAATCAATTATGTTTCAATAAGAAAAAAATTAGAAATAAGAGCAAATCTTCTTGACATATTTTTCTGCCTCATTTACTGTCATCTGGAACTCTAAGTAAGAGGGGACTTCCAAAAGTTCATGAAAAAATAGAACTATAAGAATAAAAAATATAAACTTTATTTCTCACTATAATCTCCTTCAAGTCCAAGACACTTGATGATACCAGTCATTTAGTCCATCCCTAAAGAACTGAGGATCCTGGGCACTTAACCATGTTAATGCAGTATTTTTTTACATTGTTGGCTGAAGAAAAATGGGTGCCCTTGAAAGATTTTTTCAAGATTAGGGAACAGAAAGAAGTCAGAAAGAGCTAAATAAGGACTGTAAGGTGAATACCTAATGGTTTCTCATCAAAACTCTCACTAAGTTGTCTCTGTTTAATGAGAGGAATAGGCAGGATCATTGTCGCATTGAAAGACTCTCTAGTAATGCTTTCCCAGACATTTTTCTACTACAGCTTTGGCTAACTGTCTCAAAACACTCTCATAATAAGCAGGTGTTAATGTTCTTTGGCCCTTCAGAAAGTCAACAAACAAAATACCTTGAGCATCCTTAAAATTGTTGTCATGACCTTTGCTCTTGACCAGTCTGTTTTGGCTTTAACTGGACCACTTCCACTTCTTGGTAGCCATTGATAGTGCTTTGTCTTCAGGATCATAGTGGTAAAGCCATGTTCATCTCCTGTTACAATTCTTCAGAGAGATGCTTCAGGATCTTGATCCCACTTGGTTAAAGTTTCCATTGAAAGCTCCGCTCTTGTCTGCAGTTGATCTGGGCACAACAGTTTTGGCTCCCATCAAGCAGAAAGTTTGCTCAACTGTAATTTTTAAGTCATAACTGAACCAAATGAGATGTCTATGATGTTGACTATTGTTTCTCTTGTGAATCATAGGTCCTCTTCATTTAGGGCACAAAAAAGATTAATTTTTTCCTTGCAAATTGATGTGGATGGTCTGCCACTGCCGTCTTCATAGTCAGCATTCTCTCGTCCCTTCTTAAAACAAGTTATCCATTTCTTAACTGCTGATTTCTCTGGGGCATTGTCCACATAAACTTTTCATAAAGCATCAATGATTTCACCATTCTTCCACTCAAACTTCAACATAAATTTGATGTTTGTTCTTCAAATTTAGCAGAATTCATGTTGCCCCAATAGGTCTCTTTCAAACTAATGTCTTATCCTTTGTCCTTCAAACTAGATCCTGTTCAGACATGTTACAACAAGTTAGTACGAGTTTATTTTGGTGCAAAAATCTTTTGAAATTCATGCATTTTTTTTTCATAATAGGCATTTTCCATAAACTTTTGAAGACCTCTTGTATATATTCTGTTATTATATTCACATAATGATGTTCTATTACATTTTTTATTTTGCTTTAATTGGCGTTTCTCTTGGCGTGTGTTCCAGTTCACCTATTCTTTCTTTTGAGGTATACCATCTGCTGCTAGTCCTATTCAACAATTTTTTTTAATTTTTAATATTTTTATTATTATTAGCATATTCATTAATACAAATCACGACTTTTCTCTGGGCGTTTACCAACCTATCCTTTCCCAAACCCTCTCCCTCTTTCCCTCCCATCTCTAGTAACCTTAGGTTTGTTCTCTCTTTCTGAAAATTCAACGAATTATTATTTTTCTTTCTTTTCTCTCTCTCTCTCTCTCTCTCTCTCTCTCTCTCTCTGATGGTCCTTCCTTCCTATCTTCCTTCCTTCCTTCCTTCCTTCCTTCCTTCCTTCCTTCCTTCCTTCCTTCCTTCCTTCCTTGAACCCAATTATAAGTGAGAATATGCAGCATTTCTCTCTCCTTGTCTGGCTTATTTCACCTAACATAATTTTCTTCAGACTCATCCATGTTGCTGAAAAATAGCAGAATTTCATTCTTTTTTATGGCTGAGTAGTATTCCATTGTGTATATATATACCACATTTCCTTATCCACTCATCTGTCAAAGGACACTTAGGTTGGTTTCTTATTTTGGCTATTGTGAATAGAGCTGCAATGAACATGGGAGTGCAGGTGTCCCTTCGACAGGATGATTTCCTGGGATCAAAGCAGAGGGATTGCTGGATCATATGGTAGTTCTACCTGTAGTTGTTTGAGGAAACTCCATACTGTTTTGCATAATGGCTGTGTTAATTTACAGTCTCACCAACAGTGTAGGAGACTTCCCCTTTCCTTTCATCATTGCCAGCACTTCTTATTCACAGTCTTTTTAATAATGGCCAGTCTAACTAGGGTGAGATGATATCTCAATGTGGTTTTGATTTGCATTTCTCTGATGATTAGAGTTTCTAATGTTGAATTTTTCATTTGTTTCCTTTGTACAGTCACTGTACTGTTTCTATATCTATGAACTGATATTTCCCCTCACTATTGCTAATATTTTTTTAAGTCCAGTAATTTTCATTGCTGAATATTGTGGTAGATACATTTCAGACATTCTGAATTATGCTCTCTTTTTCCAAAGGCTGTTAAGATTTATTTTAGTAGGTTTATTACTGAGAGAATGTTTTTTAAAATGTGGAGGCTTAGCTTTATATACATGTGTGTGTGTATATGTGTGTGTGTGTGTGTGTGTGTGTGTGTATTTTTCTTTGTGGATTTATCGCAGGGCAGGTTTATTTAGGCAGAAGCTGAAAATCCTGCTCAGCTCTTTCAGCATTCTAGCTGTTATTTTCTCCTGGTTCTAGGGCAGGTAGGCAAAGATTTAAAAAGAGTCATATGTAAATTTGGGGTACCCTTTTCCACATGGATTTTGCTTCAATGTGCAGGCATTCTTGCAGCCTCAACCTCTGTTGTATGACTCCTTGATCCAATATAATTAGGGTTTTTTTCTTAAATTATAACCTTTGAGAATTATATGTTTTCTCTTAGTGAAAAGCTGAGAAAACATATATTTCAACCCATATAGTTTCCTTCTTTAAGAGTTTCATCACTTCCAGACTCAGTCTGTGTTTGGTCTCTCTCCAGTTCTTTCAAATAGTTGTTTCTAAAATAATTTTCCAGGGTTTGTAAATTTTACCTACAGAAGAATTAGTCTAACGCAGGCTAATCCAATATTGCCAGAACAAGAAACTCTTTTTTTTTAATTGTAGTTTTTCTTTTAACTTTTAGTCATTTAAATCACAGGGAATTGATATTTGCTTATGGTAGAACACAGAGATTCAATTTATCTTTTTCCACTATATAACAATTTGTCTATCACTATTCATTAAATATTCCATACTGATAATTTTGTAATGATCCCTATATAATGTGAGATAAATATATATTTTTTCTATACTCTCAACTGGTCTCTAGTTACATAGTTGTGATCCAGTATCACAGAATTTAAATATTTTTGTTTTAAAAGTATAATATTTTTATGATGCTAAAAGCCCCAAAGCATTCTTCCATCTCAAGGTTATCATTCTACTTTTGGCATTTTGTTGTAGCAGATGAATATCAAGATTTTCTCTTTAAATTTTAGATATTCTAAAAACCAAAACTAACGAAAAGAAAACTTATTATTTTAAATATATTTGTAATATCTTTGTAAATGAATTTGCAGAAAATGATAAAATAGAACATGAGCCTTACAACCAATTTAGCTCAGTCTTATTTAAGTGTTTCAAAGAAGTTTTATACTTTTCTTGAAGTTTATTAAATGTTTTTCATTGTATTTATTCCTGAGCATCTTATATTTGTTATTGTTGGACATGATATTCATATTTTTCTCCAATTGTATTTCCAGTTGTTGATATATGAAAAACAAATGTCATTTAAAAATTGATTTTATATCTGGAAAAATTCTGTCCTCTCATTTCAGTTTTGATAGTTCTGCAAGTATATTCTTTTGCTTATTTTACATAGCCAATCACATATATTATGCATAATGAGAGTTTGTAATTTCCTTTACAATTTTTATAAAAAAAAATTTTCCCAGCTTTCTAAGGGAAGACCTTGACACAGTAGAATAGAAGCTGTTATGGTAGACGTCCTTTATATTTAAAAAAAATACTATTAATAATTTACAACTATGTGTCACATTTTCTATAGTTTATTAGTGAATGTTCTATCATATTATTAAAGGTTTTTAATCTGAGTTTCCTAGAAACTTTACGATTTTGTATATTTACTGCATCTGTTGAAATGGCTGTATACTTTTCTCAAATAATTTCTTAATATAGTGAATTATAATAAAATATTTCCTTATAGACAGCCTTTGCATACTGGACAAAATCCAATTTTTTCATACTAGATGATTTCTTAACATTCTGCTGGAATTTTAAAATCTTAATTAGGATTTTTAAAAACCACTTTAATAAAATATTAGCTTAAAAATGTTTCAGTCATATTCACTTCTTGCCTCCTTTTGATATCATTATTATAACTAGTCTAAAAAATAAGTTATAGTGTGTACCTAATTGTTTTTTTCCAAAAAGAGATTTTATAAGATTAAAATTTTGTGTTGAATATTTTGTTAAAACCCACTTGATACCATTTGAGCTTCGACAATTTTGTGAGCTTAGATCTTTTTAAGACAGATTCAATTTCCTTAATGTTTATTTTTTTTATTCAAGTTTCTTATTACACTTTGAGACAGGATTGATGGGTTTTCCTTAGAAAATTGTCTAATTCATCTTAATTTTCACATGTATTAGTACATTGAATTCACAACCCTATATTTGTATTTTATTCTTTATTTCATACACACACACACACACACACACACACACACATCTCTTTTACTTATTACTGTTACTTACTATTGTGTCATTTCTCACTTTTTCTTTTTTAGTCTAGCCAGTGCTTGTTTACCTCAATGGATTTTTTCAAAGAAATACCTTTTGGTTCACTTTGATACTATAAGTCTTGTTTTCTTCTTTGATTCCTATTAAATCAATTCTTTTTCTTATATTTTATCCTTCTATTCAGTATAGTAACTGACATTAAAGGAAGCCAGTAATTATATTTTCAGTGAGTGCATAAGTAAGAGAATCAATCAACTCAAATCTGGGTTTGGTAGCAACAATGGTAAACCCAGGAATTGAAGTAGATTTTAGTCTATTTTACACCTCAGTTTGGGAAAATATTAGTATCCTTAAATTAGCATGAAAATATAATCCAATCCCTATCAAAATTCCCCATCCTTTTTTTATTTTTAATAACGTATATCTTGTTTTTTAAAATTTATATATTTTTTATTGTCTCTCTCTCTCTTCATTCAATAAAATGTGAGTCCTAAGAGGGCAGTTATTTTTATCTGTTTTATTTAATGATGTATTTCCAGTACTCAGAATATGGCCTGACTCTATACAGTTTTTATCAAATAATATCAAGAAATGTCCATCAATGTAGTATAAAAATGGACATAGTATAAAAAATGCTAAAAGAAAAAATACGAAGTATCAATAATGATGTGAAATATGCTCAATCTTGACATTTACAAGTTATAACACTTACATTATTTTTATGTATTTGACTGACAAGCTTTAATTGGTTAATCATAGCTATTGCTTGTAAGAATATGGAGAAATATCTAATGATGTAACTTGCTGGTGGTAGTGTAAATAGGGGAGTGATAGGGCAATAAAAACTATGGCTACGTTGTGGTGCAGAAATTTTATTTCTGGATACTAATTCTAAAAATGAAACAAGACAACTACGCAAAAACATCTACAGGGATGAAATTTCACTCCTTTGTTTTGTGTGTGTGTGTGTGTGTGTGTGTGTGTGTGTGTGTGTGTGTGTGTGTGTGTGTGTGTGTGTGTGTGTGTGTGTGTGTGTGTGTGTGTGTGTGTGTGTGTGTGTGTGTGTGTGTGTGTGTGTGTGTGTGTGTGTGTGTGTGTGTGTGTGTGTGTGTGTGTGTTTATAATACAAATGTTGTATACATGTTATGTGTGTATATATGTATCAGGTAGCAATTTATATACCAATCACACTACATATTTTCTCTATAAAAATTATTGTCATTTATATGAGTATCTTAACATACTTTTGTACATCTAAATGCATCATGATAGGATAGAAATATAACTATAGACATGGAAGTCTGGTACAATGCTCACCCAAACACTAACAGTGATAGAATTTAGAGCTATTTTCTTCTTTTTTCCAACTGTTTTATTTTAAATATGAACATTTATGTGTGCCAAAATTTTGTATTAAAAAAAAACAAATATTTTTAAGGGTACCACTAAAAATCTCAGACAAAAATAGTGAGATTTATTTTTGTAAGGGTAGGAACTATCTCCTGTAAGTATTTACCATTGCATTTCTGTCAGCAAGTGAAGTGCTCGGCAAATATTAGGTGGTCAATAATAAAGAACTGAATAAATGAATAAATAAATAGAAAAAAGATGCTTCAAATTTCTCTCTCCCACCCTACTTTACCATCTTTGAGAAAATGGCAAAACACTCAATTTTTGATTGCTGGTAAAAATTAGTATTTACTTTTGTCTAACAGATTTTTAATGTATTTTTTTCTTTTTTTGCTGATGAACGTATTCCCTAGATTTTGATTCTTTAAACTTAGAGTACTCTTTGATTAGTCCAGAAACTCCCTGTTGCTAGTTGAAATGTGGAAGAAACTAGGGCCAGCCAACAATCTGTCTGAAAATAAGGGAAAACCACCCACCTGGGGTCAATGACCCACTCTACTTCATAAAGCCATCCTCATTTCCGCACTGGATAGGTGAAAATGGAAACACTGATTGGTTCAGGTAGCCAAGGTCACAGAAAGGGTTCACTTTTCAATTAGACTCACTCAGAGAAGTCAGCAAAGCATCCTGCTGAGGAAACTCAAGGCTCCAACTTGCTCATGATCCGTCTGAGTGAACTGATGAGTAATCTATGCTATTGCATCCTGCATCTCTGCCTCCAGAATAGCTCAACCTATTGGATTCAATTATTCTTAGATAGGTTTTAAAAATACAGAGCACAAAACAAGATGTAATCAGAATCAACCACCCAGGAATTTTTTTTTTTAGTCAAGTTGAACTTCTGGACAATAAAAGAACAATTTTTAAAATATTATTTTGAACCTAAAAACATATACCTTTTCAAAGGAGTTATATAAGCCCAATTTTGATTAATTTGATTAATTAACAGTCATTAAATATCAACGTGAGAAGGTTTATCCAAACCTGTTGCCAATAGTGATCCCATTTATGATGTAATCACCTTTACCATTGAGCACAGAGGATGCTCAATTGATTATTTTCCCCTTAGATTCATAGAGCAGCTTTGGAAAATCATATGTTGAAATTACTTTAAAAATTTAAATCCGTGTTTATAATATTGTTGATTTTTCCAAGGCTATTTTAAAAGTAAAGTCTTAGCTTATTTTAATTTTACAAAAATGTACCAAACCCACATTTTTACCACAGCGTTTATATTTTCTTACTTACACCTTTCTTTTTTCTCTTAAGAAATCCTAAGTGCCCAAACTTTCTGGATCTATTTGAACCAGTCTTGATTCTACCCTACTACCCCATCTAGTTGACTTTCTCTTGCATTTTTTACGTAGGTATTTTTGTATCTATTTACATTTCAGCAAAAATAATCTTGAAAACAAACAAAATACTAAAATCTTTTTCTTTATTTTTAACATCATGGTAACCTTTCTTCTTTATCATGTCACTTAATTAATTGTGTATGTTCCAGTAAATCGATCTCCTTCAAATTTTATCTTCCAGTTTGCTTTCTAGTCCGACAATTGACAGATAATAAATTGTTTAGATCAGCACTTTTCTACAAACTTATGAAAAGTCAGAGTTGGTGTCAAGCTCTCTCAGACTTTTTTAATCACTATGAGTGGAAAGAAAGATGGATTTTGATTAAAAGTAGCTACGATCAATAAAGACCTTGAACTTGCATAAGTTACTACTGGCTATTTCCAATAACAATGCTAGCCTAAAAGTTGACCTTTGCACCATTAGCACAAAGTGAACAACAGATAAATTGACAAATGAGACTTTTCCCCTGTAAGTATTATTTCAAGGTTGTATTTTGTGTCAATATTCAAGAAATTCAAATATTTGCTATCACTATTATTTTTTCACTATTTAAAATATTTTCTCCAGCTCATCATTTCGATAACTTCATTTCCAAAGATCATTCAAAGTACAAATCAGAAAAATCACAGAAAGAATAACCAGCAGGGAATCTTTTCTGCTCATCATTTTTGCAGATCCCAATTTTGATGTAGTAGTTGAGGTCCAAAAGGCAGGTAAGGTCAAGTTGAAGGTGTACTACTTCAAAATCCTCAAGACCCATTGGATATGAGACTTAAACAAACAAAAAATTACTTTCATTGATTAAACGTAGATTGAATTAGAAGGAAAAAATGACAGGCACCGCTAAGGTTATGTCCTCCACTCATGGTTTAACTCAGCATGACTGATTCAATCTGCTAAGCCTCAAGGAAGGCCAAAGATGTCACTCATGGACTCCACACAATGCAGGATCCTTAGAAGAGCAAAATCGAAAAGTTGCACTTTATTCGTTCACAGCCTGGAGCCACTGTTCTCATTCCGTCTTGTGTTAGCAGAACAATGAACTGCAGCAGGCATTGGGCTGCTCCGCATAATAATTATAGGTATCCCACAGGCAAAGCTGTTGTTGCTTTTAAGACTTGACAGAATGTGTCTTGTAGGCATGACCTAGCAGATGGGGACTTTTCTTTCATCTTTTCCCAAAAGCCACCTAGGTGAAATATATAAAGCATCTTGATAAGGGATATATTTTCTCCTATAGGGGTAGGTTGATTACTATAAGCTGCTCTTCTTGTTCATTCACCTTAGAAATAATTGCCACTCTGTGGTGGAAGAAGTCAAGTATAGCCACAGAGGCAGGGATAGACCTTTTTCTCCATCCTGCTAATTTGTGTCACCTACTGCACTGCCTTATGTATTGATGGTAGAAAAAAAAAATGAAGCAGAAAATTAAGTCTGAAAGGATTTTTTGTCCTGCTGTCACTTTGTGCAACATTTAGTTCAGTTGACATGACACTGTGCCTTTTGTTACATAAAACTGTCACACTGTCCCCTTCTAGTTAGCTGCAGTTGCTGGCCAAATCAATAATATCTGTCAAAACTGTCAAATAATGAAAGGATACTATGATATGTTGGCTGCAGTGAATGATATTTTTTACTATCTTTTAAAAATGTTACTAAATTAGGTCCAAATGTATATTGGAAATAAAGAAAAGAGATAAGCTTTGTAAATGATACGACAAACATGAAAATGAGGACATCACTTATGTGGATTAGGTGTATATTATTTAATATGCTCCTTGTAATTTTAAAGAAAATTTAAAAGAAAAAGTCCATTTCTGATGAGTTACTTTTATAGAATATAAACTGTTAATGCCTAAGCAAAGAGATGATTCAAAACTCCTGAGCTTCTATTCATTTTTCTCTGTATTTAATGATAGCATTTAGTTGGTTACGGCAGACAGAGATTTATTCCAGATTTAGTTTCTGGAAGAACTGCTAAGGTAAGGTTAGATCATGAGAGGGAGTTGCCATTTGCTGTTGCTGTTTTTCACCTGGCAGAATCAGATATTGCCTTCTAACATCATTACAAGCAGGAAACCACAGAAGGCAATGGCTGAAGCCAATGGTCTTAAATGTTCCTTATTGGTTCCTCTAATTGGAAACTACTGAGGAAAGCTCAAGAGCTACTCCTTAGGTGCTTCATGTGACGTAAAGAATTGTATTTTGTATTTTAGTTAAACTAATCTCAGTACACTTTGTTTCACTTAGTGATAACATCATTATGTCTTCATGTTTTCAGTCTCTAACCAAGCACACGTACAATGGTACATAACTGACAAGTACCTGTTTTAACTTTGTCAGCATTTGAGTTTAGCATGCTCTCAGCAACCTCCTCTTCTGACCCCTCCAGCTTCCCCAAATACCAGGTTTTTCCACTTATCAGAAACAGTCAGAATGCATTTCCCTCTTTAACACCTGATGAGCCTTACGGTATTTGAGTCCATGTTTTCTACATAGTTTATCTTGAATCCCTGATTCTATGGCCTGTAGAAATCTATCACTGCCTCCAGGCACAGTGCTATGTACTCCCACACATGCTATTCTGCTAAGCACCGAGTTAGCTCAAATGAAATACTTAACACCTCTGAGTTCTCCAAAGAATTTACTTACATAAGCAAGAAGATATGGAACACACTTTATCAAATGTATTTTGGATTAAAGGTGAGTTTACATCTCAAGCATTCAATGCTTTTCACATATATTCTCTTTTACATTGAATTAGTACTGTAGATTCTTGCACATAAAGATAATGTGAATGCATTCCTACAGATTATTTAATCCCAAATATGCCTAAACTCTGCCATTCATTAGGATTTTAATCAAAACTATTTATAATTTTACAATAGACCTGAAATAAGTCTGGCTAGTATCCATCATGTATGAATTTTAGTAATAGGCTTGGAGAGAGAGATCATTTAACTCTATGTCTCTTTTAATGCACTAAATCATATGCCTGTTCTGTAAAATTCTATAAGCCTGCATGAATGCTTACCAAATGGTCTTAGGTACAAGAACAAGTAGCCAAATTTACAAGAAACTTTTAAAATAAGTCAAACTTTATAATATCCATATGCTTTAGAACAAAAATGTATAATTATATTGGTTAATATAACAACATATAATAAAATTAAATAATTCATTTAATTTATTATGGTATTCTATCAAAATTCTTAGACTTTTAAAAATTCATCGAAATTGCCAATATCCAGATCCATCTAAATTTGTTGTCATAGAAGTATGCAGCAATAAAAGTCTTAGTTTGAATCTAGAATGCATATGTAGGTTATTTTGAAGATTGCTGGATTATGTTCACTAAAACTCTAATTCATGATTGATTGAGGACATTTAGAGGCAAGAATTTATTATGAAAGTAGAGCTACAGTTAGGCTCAGGGACATTGGCTCATTACCTAAGAGGTTATGTGGTTTAGAGATTAAAATCTCTGGCTCTCTACTCAAATTATGTCTAATTCTTAGGATCAGGAGTCTATAATAAAGTAGCAGAAGGAAACTAAGAGCTAATTCAGCA
This sequence comes from Galeopterus variegatus, assembly GCF_000696425.1. Lineage (NCBI taxonomy): Eukaryota > Metazoa > Chordata > Mammalia > Dermoptera > Cynocephalidae > Galeopterus > Galeopterus variegatus. Next base: position 37,111 of record NW_007731902.1, read on the forward strand.
TATTAGCAAGGCAGTGGCAGCACAGATGTCAGCAGCTGCAACAGGGTTTGAAGAAAATGATAAGAATAAAACATCAAAATTTGTGGAAGACAGTGTTTTGAGGGTGATTTATTTTTATTTCCATTTTTTTGAAAACGTTAATAAAATTAACAAATCTATGGCTCTACTAATCAAGGGGGGAAATAAATGAAGGATGGCATACATTATCAATATCACTTATGAGAGGAAAAGCAAACTGCAGATCCTAATGATACTTTTAAAAACTTAAGAAAATATTACAGTCTACTTTATGCTAACATGTTCAAAAATTTAGATGATACGGACAAATGACTTAAAAGCACAAGTTATCAAAACTAATCCAAGAGGATTGAAGATATAAACAACCTACATCCGCTAAGCAAATTAGCTTTATACTTGAAAGCTTTCAACAGAGAAAAGCACAGACCCAGACAGCTTCATTGGTGAATTCTATCAAACACTTAATACAGAAATAATACCAATAATATACAAATACTTTAGAAAAAGAGAGAGAGAAAGTTTGAATATTTCTCAACTATTTTTGAGCCAGAATTATCCTAACACCAAAACCAAAGCTATACAGTAATTAGGAAAGAAATTGCATACATGATTCGTGCATGGATGCAAACAATAAAATTCTATTAGCACATAGAAATATATATCAGATGCTACATACCATGACCAAGTGGAATGTATCCCAGGAAGGCAAAACTGACATTTAGAAAGCAAACAATGTGATTCGATGCATTAACAGCATGAAGGGGAGAAGCATGTAGTCATATTTATAAATACAGCAAAACTTTGTGAGAAGATCCAACATTAATTCATCGCATAACTCTCAACCAAGTAGAAATAGAAGGGAAGTCCTTGAATTTCATAAAGAAATCTATGAACACTTACAATAACATCATATTTAATGTCAAAACAAGGAATGCTTTACTACTTGGAAAGAAGGCAAAGATTTTTCACTCTCCCCACTTCTACTTATTATTAAACTTTCCTAGCCAGTTTAATAAGGCAAGAAAAGGAAATAAAAAGCATACAAATGTAAAAGATAAAGTAAAACTGCTTGTATTCATAGATAATGTGATTGTGTATGTTGAAAATCCTAAATCATCTAGTTAAATGATCTACTAGAACTACAAACTTAATTTAGCAAGTTTGATAAGAAATCATACTTTTTGTGGGGAGAGAAGTTGGGTATGTTTTTGTTTGTTTGTAATGCAATCAACTTACATTTTGTGGGTGCATGTTTTCATTTCTGATTTTTTTTCTAAATATTAAAAAATAGAAGAGTTTTATTGATGTTAGCAGTCAAGGAATAAACTTTAATGGGTACGTGTCATTTGTATCTGCTTCAACATTTTGAAATCTTCCTTCAATATTTGAAAAAAATATTATCTGTATTGCAAATCTCTCATTATTTACATGGAGTTAAAATTACTACATGTACCAGCCTTCTGCCATGTGACACAGGTTTCACTTACCAGATGAATCAGAAAAATACTCTGACACAAGACTGCTGAGCAATCAAGTAGGGAAGGTGATGTGTCATTGTTGACACTTGCAACACTGCATGTTTCTGAGGGGAATACAACAGGGGAAGCTTCCAGACACTGCCAAAGACAGAAGGGTTTTGGTGTGAAAGGCAATGCCAGATTCCTGGTCCTGTCAGATTCTATGTGGTTTTATGATTGGTGGGAACATGACCTGAATTAACAGATGAAGTCTAAGCTATGATTCTGCAAGTCATTCCTAAATCTTAATAATACCCTCCTTACCCTGAATTTGCTAGAGAGGATTCAGTTGTAGGAATCTGAGAATCCTGATGGACATAACAAGATTTATGAAATGGCATCTCAGTCAGGATGACACTTCCCACATCTATCTTGACAGCCTATTTTTTTTTAAATGTATTATTTGTTAATGCTTGCCTATCTCCTCTATTTTTTGAAAGTAATATATGCATATTTCTTTCATTTTTGAAAGTCCTCTAAGTCATATCAGAGTGTGCAATGACTTTCTGTGGAGTGGATAAATCTACACATATTTAAGCAGGGTTTTGAAAAGTGCATTTATTTCAAGGTAAAAATGTACCCATAGTGAAATAAAAACTTTCTCTGCCATGAGACAAGGAGTGATATACTTCACTTTTCTGGAACCAAATCTTGGTACTTTCTTCCCTTCTTCAAACAAATAATCCCAAGTTAGTCATCTTCTAAAGTATCAATAGGAATCTACAGAAAATAGGGGCAAGTCTAGGAAAAAGGCGACTGTAGTAGTTGTTGCCAGTGGCCTACTCACGTAAGGGAGGTGCTATGGTTTGAATGTTTGTGACATTCCCAAGTTCATTTTGACACTTAATTCCCAGTGCAACACTATTGAGAGGTGGGGCTCTTAGAAGGAGATTAGACCATGAGGGGTCTGCTCTTATGTATGGGATTAATGCTTTTATAGAAGGGCTTGAGGGAGTGAGTTCATCCCTTTCACTTCTTCTGCAATGTGAGGACACAGATTTTGTCCTGTTAGCCCTTCTGCTTTTTCTGTCATGCGAAGACTCTACACAAAGAAATCCTCACCTGACATTGAATCTGCTGGTGCTATGATCTTGGACTTCCCAGCCTCCAGAACTGTGAGAAATTGATTTCTACTGATTGTAAATTACCCAGTCTGTCATTTTTTGTTACAGCAGCCCTAACAAACTAAGAAAGGAGGGACTAAGATAGGCTGGCTCAACAGCAACAATCTTTGACTTGATTGCTTTTTCTAGGAAAGATATTTGAGATATGATCCATTTACTAGCTTAACCGTACCATAACTATGTTCACATTAATACATCAGTGCTTGCTATTACAATAAACTCAGGAGAATGAGGAAAAAATTTTAAAAAGAGGAGGAAGATACATAAGGTGTGTCACTCAGCCCTCTCTCTCCAGATTCTGAAAGACAGAACAACAAGTAAATATATAACAACAGGCGTTTGGATCCAGAATGCTGGTGAATCTGAGGTTGAATTTCTAGTGAGGCCTAATGTCATGGTCATAATAACTGTTTACCAGTTTTGGTTTCTCCTTTACTTTGGGTAACATGGAAAACTTGAACCTCCATTACCCTTTGAAGTTAGGTATATGGATGTGACCTGTTTTTGCAAGTTAATTATAAATGAAAATGACATGTGTCACTTCCATAAATGGTATGCAATGCCTGATCCTTGACTCTCCATATCATTTTTGCTCTGAAGCAGAACCATTTATCAAGGTGCACCCTCCCAAGACTGAATCTCTGAGTGATTGTGATGAACAGACTCCTCTGGACGATCCATCAGTAGCTTAAGTGAGAAATAAGCCTTCATTCTTTGGATCTGCTGAAATGATTTAAAGTGTAAGATATAATGTGCTTCTTGCCAAAGCATAGCACAGCTTATTTTGACTGATGGGAGAGGAGAAAACAGAGAGGAGAGGACAGCAAGAACCTCACTGAACCCAGCATGAAGTGATATCAATTACTAAAAAATGATTCTTGAAGTTGTCGCAGAATAAACATACAGGGCAAAGAACAAGGAAGGTTTTCTGTGCCAAGATCCCTTAAATAAGGCATAGTTGTGGTTCTCAGTCACTAACATTTTTTCATCCCTGAACCATGCTCCTTGCTGTGAAGCCTTTAGCCATATTCCACCTGCCACACCTCCCTGGGACCACCAGATCTCATTTACACTCTACAGACTAATAGCAGATGCATGTCGACATGAAAGTTGAACCTTGTTTCTTTCTCCCCTGGTTTTCTGCTGTACACCCCTGCCAAAAGAGACTAAGTAACCCCTTGCCACTGTCCAACTGATGAGCACAAGCTTAATAGAAGCTAATTGGAAAGAGAAAAACACCTTCATTTCAGTCTCAAAATTTTACTCTGCCTATTTGCATATTTATATATTTGCTCCATGTAAGCAAATAATACACCCTTTTCCCAGCATCCACAAAATACAAATACTGATTTAAAAATAGCTCCCCAAATCATAAATATTATAAAGAAATAAATTATATAGGCCTTATTTCCTGCCTACAGGATAAATAATACAGAAAATCAATTTTTATAAATCTCAATTGCTTAGTAGTTTAAAAACATCAAATAACTCTTGGATCACAGCCAAAAATAAACTAATTATAGACTCTTAAAAAATCAGGAACAATGAGAACTCGAAGATTCCATGTTGCAGGCAAAACTATATTCATTGTAATAGAAAATTTCGCCCATCTTAGTGGGCATTCCAAATCCCAGCTGGACTTCGTTTCTCTTTTTTTTGGCAAGCTTTTCATCATTTTCTTCCTCCTTTAAAGATATTATTCTTCATCTACATTTTAGAAATCCTAATTCTACAAGTTAGTGCCTGTGTTTATAAAAGACTGCAATTAGGATATAACTTGGCTTTTCCACACTACTGTCTCAGAGCTGGCTATGAATGTGCACTGTCATTTTGCTCCTATCAACTATAACCACATTATATTGAAAGGTGAGTCCTCATGATCCTGAATTTCCCTGAAGTAATCAAATTCCATAGTTTCATCAGATAAACAGCCTCTCAATAGCTTCCTCATATCCTCAGATTTTCTCCTGGAAAATGTTTTGTTCTATCTTTTATCAAAGTACAACCCCTGGGAAAACATCTGAAGTTTCAGGGTAGCTCCTGAATGGAGTCTGTGAATGGATGTATTCCAAACTCTTTTTCACGCCCTGAATAGTTCCCATCCATCAGGAACTGAACTGCTTTTCAGTAAAATGATCAAGAAACTGGTCTGAATTAATGGAAGACCTCACAAGGTTCTTTTTGCAGGTTCTTATTCAACTTGCATCAAAAACCACCGTGAAGTTTTGCAGCTAGTCCTCCCTGCCTCAATCAAAATGTGTTCATGCCATTTCAACCTAATTATGGAGATGTTATTGGTTCTTTTCCTTCCTGTCACTGCATACTATAGACAAGACTAGTCTGGTTCTCAGAAAATTAGCAAAATGTGGCTTCCTTATGCTATCTGACATTATAGAACAAGCAACATAAGATGTCACATGGACAATTCCAAGGAGTATACTTTTAATTTTATGATTGTTTTCTTCGAAAAATGTTGTATTTTGCCTCTCCTACCAGAATCTTGGAAATGAGAGACACTAGAAAATTAAGATGCAACTTCTTAACTGGAAGATGTTTCCCCTTGAAGCTTATTTTTTTATTTTTATTTTTTTTGTCTTTTGTCTTTTTCCGTGTCCGGCAACGGATCGCAACCCTCAGTGTTGCCCCCGTACCAGACCGGGGACCGGCAACGGGATTGCAACCCTCGGCGTTGCCCCCGCGCGTAATAACTTCGTATAGCATACATTATACGAAGTTATCGCTCATGCATAGTATTGATTTTACTCCTAGATAGGATTCGACCTGGGTTTTGATTTCTTTTTTTTCTTTTTCTTTTTTTTTTTTTGTCTTTTGTCTTTTTCCGTGTCCGGCAACGGATCGCAACCCTCAGTGTTGCCCCCGTACCAGACCGGGGACCGGCAACGGGATTGCAACCCTCGGCGTTGCCCCCGCGCCTCGCTCAGCCAGTGAGCGGGAACCGGTCTGTATGTGGGATCCGAACCCTCGGGCGGGAGCGCCGCCGCGCTTCCCAAGCGGCGCACTTATCCAGTGCGCCACCGGGCCAGCCTTTGAAGCTTATTTTCAAAAAGATCTTCTTCTGATGGACTCTTCAAACTTTGTGAAACAGCACATGCACATAATTTGATTTGGACACTCCAACCCTCTCAGACATTCTGCGCATCCATAAATTTCCTCTCCCAGGCAGTATCAGCAAGCATGACAAAAGCCAGTGTTATATAAATCCTGGATATCAAAGAAGAGAGAAATCATTGCACTATTAGTTCAAAAATATTTAGATAAAAATAATTGCTGGTGATCGCAATGATGTCTGGTGTAAATAGAAATAAACAGAATAGCAGAGAATTTAAAATTGGAAAGAATAACAAATATATGAATTTAAATAAGAATCTATTTTTAAATTAGTAATTTTGAGAGTATTATTATACTATTATTACTACATTAATAAAATAAATTAAGTAAAGTCTATTCTTGTTACCTTCAAATCACCATTTCTTTTTAAAAATATAAAATATGTGTAGTTTAGAAATTCTTCATTAATAATAATATTCTCTGTAGTCTGTCTTCATTATGCTTAACATCACCGATACTTTCTTTTTTTCTAAAAATAATATTTATTTTTTTTGGTCTGATGATTTTTGTGGACTAATTCTGTTAAGAATTAATTCTGTTAAGAAACAGAAGAGGATTGAACGAACAGTAATCTGTCCCATACCTCCAGAAGCTACAATCTCATTCCTTACTTACAGACATAAGCTGCCTATATATACTCTTCCTACTTACAACTTTCTTCCTTGACTCATTTGCTTCCCCAATTCGTGTTGCTTGTATAGTTTCTCCATGCAAACTAACTGATTTTTGATTCACAGAATTCTGAAAATACACAGTACTTCTATTTCTGCATGTCATGCCATGATTCCTTCTAATCGTCTTACTTTAAACTAACAAGATATAATTTTCTGACTAGTTCTTTTGAAAATTTATTGTTATCTATCACTTTACCTATGACAAAGTATCAACTTTCTCAGAATAAATTTGCTGAGACTGTTTCAATATATACATTAAACTTTCTGTTGATATATATTTGATCAATTTTGAAAAAAAAATTTAATGTGTTTTCTGTTACTTTGCCTACTTCTTGCAGTTTTATTAGTTTTGTTTTTTATATATTGTAATTATGTGGCTAGAGTCATAAAGAAAAATGGACAGATATAAATAGATAGATGATAGACAATGTTCCCTATTATCAACAGGAAATAAAATAAGAGTGCACTATCACATTTAACTGTATTACTTCTGGAATCAGACTGCATGTATTGGAATCAACACTTTACCATCTAATGGCTGCATGGTTGGGCAAGCAAGTTAGACCCTCTGTGCCTCAGTCTCATCATCTGTAAAATGTGGATGAAGGTAATAATAGTGTTTACCTCATAGCTCTGTTATGAATATTGAAAGAATTTAATACTTAGAACATTACCTGGGCTTACTAAGCTTGCAATCATTGTTAGCCATATTATTATAGATCATTCTACCACTTTTAGGGCTTTGTACCCACAATTCTATTTTTGACATAAGTACCACCTGCTTTCATCTTGTTAGCAATTTCTTACTATATGTTTTTTATTTTCTGTATATTTAATCTTCCATTTTGGTTTCGAGTGTGTCTCTTACAGAGAGCATAGTTCAGAATGCTTTTGAAGTTATATTTTCTAGTTTATTCTTTCTGTGGTTAAATATTTTTATCATTGATTCTTGAAACTAGTATTCTAATCTGCTACTAATTACTAGATAATAACATTATCTAGTATTTTCAGTCTAGACTGCTAACTTTATACAAGAGTACTTCAAAAAAATCATGGAAAAATAGAATTAAAAGATATTATGAATTTTTCCATGGACTTTTGAAGTACCATCGTATAATCAGTTTACTAGGAAATAACAATATTTTACTCTTTCTTTCTCTGTCACTTCTTGAGTCTGACTTCTTCCTCTAGTTAATTTTATTTTCTTTTCTATGTAATAAGTTTTTAGTAAAGTTTTCAGAAAAACTTCTGCCAGTTAAAAATATTCTGAGTTCTTCCATGTCTAAAATGTTTACTTGGCCTTCATATATAATGGCACATAGATGCCCAATTTGCAAGCATTCCTTCACCAGCTTGTAGCATTTGAGGCCACTGTGAGAAGTTTGATGCTAATCTGATCTATTCTTTTGTAAGTAATCTAGTTGATTCTCTGAGGGAAATTTTATTTTATTTTTATTTTTATTTTGGTGATCTGAAAGTTCACTATATAGTGTCTAGGTGTGCGGTATTGAACACCTCTGCCCCACTGTGGTATGTTGGATTTTAAGATGGTTTCCATGACCTTAATCCCCTGGTATTACTCTCATGATTGTTTCACAGCAAAAAAGATTTTGCAGATGTAATTAAAGTTACTAATTGTTTGATCTTAAAATAGGGAAATTATCTGGGTGGGTGGAAGGTCTCAGTTATTAGCAGAAGTGCAAGAGAGGGATTCGACAAGAAGGAGGCTCTTTACTGCTGGGATAGAGGTGGCTATGGGGAAAGGACCTGAGAGTGTCCTCGAGGAGCTAAAAGCAATCCCCAGCCAAAGGTGGACTTTGATTCTACCAATAACTTGAATAAGCTTGGAAGTAGATTCTCCCCACAAGCTGGCAGATAAGATCCCAGCCATGCTGACAGCTTGACTTTCGCACTGTGAGACGCTAAGCACAGAACCCAGTCAAGCCCACATGACTTCTTACCTATAGAACTATGAGCTAATAAATGGGTGTTGTTTTAATTAGCTATGTTTATAGTCATTTGTCACACAGCAATAGAAAAATAGTGACTGCACAGTGCATCCTCTAGGCAGGTGTATTGGCTATCTCTTGTGCTCTGTTCTCTCAGTCAATGCTGAGTCCCATCATTGCTGTGGCAAACAGCTTTGCATAGGTGAAACCTGATGGCCTCTGTCTCAAGAGCACATTGGATTTCACTTCCAGAACCAGGCCAGCTCTGAGGCTGTGATGCAGAGTGCTAATGAGAATAGAAGTGATAGTCATTCATGAGCAATCTGGAGGTAAAAAAGGACGTATACCCTTAACCAATGGGTCAGGAGACAGAAGTAAAATGGCATCCAACTTTCATTTTCCAGTGATAAATCTATGATATATTCAACATGAGTTCTTATAAGGTCCTTAGAGGATAAAGTCCCAATTGCACAGACTTGTGACCACTTGAGAACCTATCCATTTATCGATTAACTACCAGTCACCTAGTCCTGATCTTGGGAATCATTAAGCAAAATAAATAACCTTTAGGAGCCCTAGTTTCAGACTCTTTACAGCTGAGGCAACAGGGGATGGGCAATAATTTTCTTGTATGCCTATTTTAAGCCCTTGTTTCTTTCTGCTGGGACATAAATTCATTTTTGTTTATTTTTACTGAAATTGCGAAGCTACCATTATTTAATATTTTCAAATAATTTCTTAGAATTTGAGGTGGGAAGATGAGGCTGCCAAATATCTGCCAGCTCAGGTTCTTCCTGCCCGTATGATTTGACAAAAGTAAATAATATTACAGACTTCCCAATAGCTTTCTTTCCTTTTTCTATGTTTAGTACACTATATAATCCTGAAAAGATACCTTTGATTATTTGAATAAATCCTCTTTTACATTTTATCAGTGTGTATGCATGTGAGTGTACATAAGTGCATTTTCTTAATTGCTCTCTGATCAAACTTAGTTAAAAGACTTTGTATGTTGTTTTTTTAAAGTAGTTTTTTAAAAAATCTGTCCTTATATATCTCTACATGATTATCTAAAGAGTAACAGAAAAATAATATGTACTATTGTAATCTCTCAGTTTTTACCATGTTAACTGACCTTGGAAGTCTACAAGAGTTTAGCTATATTTAAGACACTCTGACTTTGTAGCAGATACATTTGGTTAACCACAAAGCAGACATACCTCCTGGCTCCTTCCCAGATTTAGAGGGAGAATTCTGCTTAGTCTAAATCAATAATGATGTTTCCATTGGCCTTGTCAGGTATCTAGTAATTTGGTATTTGACTCAAGTCTTACCAACTGGAAGTAAGTAACAGGACATCAGTCAAGGGGCTTTTAGGAAAATCTCCTACCCTTGACACATAAACAGAAGTAAACAATTTCCATTTTACTATTTTTTCAAATAGGGTTTTTCTTTTAATTAATAGACAATTTTTTAGCTTCAGGTTTACAGAAGAATTGAATAGAAAGTATAGAGTTCCCATATATCCCTCCTTTTCTCCCCCACCACATACTTTATATTAGGGTTCACTCTGCGTTATGTATTCTATACATTCTAACATATGGCATATATCCAACAGTACATTATCATACAGAATAATTTTGCAGCTCTGAAAATCCCCCGCCGTTCACCTGTTCATCACTCCTTCACTCCTGAGTGATAAACTAATCACTCAGATTAGTTTATCTGAGCCCCTGAGCCCCTGGCAACCACTGATCTTTTTTTGCTGTCTCCACAGTTCTGCCTTTTCCAGAATGTTAAATAGAATGATATAAGCCTTTTCAGGCTCAGCAATATGAATTTAAGGTTCTTCCATTTTTTTTTTTTTTTTTAAATATGACCAGTAAGGGAATCTTAACCCTTGTCTTGGTGTTGTCAGCACCACACTTCACCCAGTGAGCTAACCGGCCATCCCTATATGGGATCCGAACCCGTGGCCTTGGTGTTATCAGCACCACACTCTCCCGAGTGAGCCACTTCCATGTTTTTTTGTGTCTTGATGGCTCATTTATTTTCACTGCTGAATAATGTTTCATTGTATGCACGTTAACACAGTTTATCTATTCTCTTATTAAAGGATATTTTGGTTGCTTTCAAGTTTTAGCACTCTTGAATAAAGCTGCTATAAACATTCATATACATGTTTTTGTGTGAATATGTTTTCAACTCATTTGGATAAATACCCAGGAGCCCAACTGCTGGACTGTATGGTAAGAGTATGTGTAGCTTTGGAAGAAACTTTGAGGTTGTCTTTCACAGTGACCATTTTGCATTCCCACTGGCAATGAATGTGAGTTCCTGTTGCTTCACATCTTCACCAATGTTTGGTTTTGTCAGTTTTCTGCATTTAGTTGTTTGAATACAATTGTAGTGATATATCACTTGTTTTAATTTACTATTTCCTAGTGACATATGATAAATACCTTTTCATGTTCTTATTTGCCACAAGTATACCTTCTTTGATGAAGTGTCTGTTCAGATCTTAATCTATTTTTTAATTTGATTGTCTTCTTATTGTTGAGTTTTAAGAGATCATTCTATATCAGTCCTTTATCAGATGTTTGTCTTGTGAAATTTTTTTAGCAATATTCTTTTGCAGAACAGAAGTTTTTAATTTTAATGAAATTCAACATCAATTTTTTCCATGGATAATGTTTTTTTGTGTGTTTTACCTAAATACTCTGCCAAACTCAAGCCCTCCTAGGTTTTCTCCTATGTTATCTTCTAAAAGTTTTATAGTTTTGTGTTTTACTTTAGGTCTATGACCTATTTTTAAATAATTTTTTTGTGAAAGGTGTATGATCTGTGTCTAGATTTTTTTCTTTTTCTTTTCTTTTTTTTTTTTTTTTTTTTTTTTTTTTTTTTTTTTTTTTTTTTTTTTTTTTTTTTTTTTTTTTTTTTTTTTTTTTTTTTTTTTTTTTTTTTTTTTTTTTTTTTTTTTTTTTTTTTTTTTTTTTTTTTTTTTTTTTTTTTTTTTTTTTTTTTTTTTTTGCATCTGGATGTCCACTTGTTTCAGCACTGTTTGTTGAAAAGACTGTCTTTTCTCACTGAATTGCCTTTGTTCATTTTTCAAAGCTCAGTTGGCTATTTATGTATGGGTCTATTTCTGGGCTCTACTCTGTTCCATTAATATTATTTGTCTAGCTTTTTTTACCAATACCATACTGTCTTAATTACTGTAGATTTACAGTACTTGAAGTCAGGTAATATCAGTCCTCCAACTTCTATCTTCTCTTTCAATATCATGTTGGCTACTCTGGATCTTTTGCTTTTCCAAATGAACTTTCCAATAAGTTTGTTGAGATCCACAAAATAAGTTGCTAGAATTTTGCTTGGGGTTGTGTTGTATCTGTAGATCAAGTTCAGAAGGACTGACATCTTAAAAATATTTAGTCTTCCTATTCATGAACATGGAATATCTCTCTATTTATTTAGTTCTTTTATTTCAAAGTAGGTGTTTTGATACTCCTGCAGTTCCTTACTTTGTGGGGTATGGAGAATTCATAATAAGTGCAGGCATCTCTTATTCTGAACTTTATAACTTTAACCCATGCTTCTGGTTCCATTACCTAGTGATAGAGTTTGGACGTGTTGTCCCCACCAAAACTCATGTGGAAATCTGATCCCCAACATGGCAGTGTTTGGAGCTGTTTGAGTCATGGGGTCAGATCCCTCATGAATGGATTAATGCTCTACCTGGGGGCAGGGCCCTGAGTGAGATCTCGCTCTATTAGTTCCTGCAAGAGCTGTTTGTTTAAAAGACCCTGGCACCTCCTCTCCCTCCCTCTCTCTCTCTCTCTCTCTCTCTCTCTCTTGCTTCCACTTGCCACGTGATCTGCTTGGACCCACCTGCTGTCTGCCGCTTTCCACCATGAATAGGAGCAGCCTGAGGCACACACCAGATGCAGCTGTCCCACAATCGTAAGCTAAATAAACTTCTGTTCTTTATAAATTACCCAGTCTCAGGTATTCTGTTATCGCAACAGAAAATAGACTAAGACACCTAGGATATATACTGAAATCTTATTTTGACTTAATTCTTACATGTATTATTGATATAATGAGGGCGGTTGATTGTACTAACCTTTTCTACTCTACTCTCTAGTTCCAAGATAATACTTCTTAATCATTCACTTCACTGCATTTTGTGATTCATCAAGTCATTGCCCATGTTAAAATTCTTCACATTTATAGTTTTCCTGACAGTCGGATGGGTTCACTGGCTCCTCTCATTAGCTGGCTATGCTACAGTGAATGAGAAAAGGAGTGAGTGGGAGAGTGTGAAAGGAAAAGATTGAGAGTGAAAGATCTCTGGCACCTGCGTGGGGATTGTTAGTTATACTGAGTCTGCTTCAGCAAGCTTAGTGATGTTCACTATTCTATAGTTTGCCACAAAATTGGTTAATGGGGAAATGCTTTATAGAATCCTCATGAGAAGATTCACAGACTTAAAGCAGAAAAATAAACAAACAACAACAATAAAACCACTAAAAACCAAGAGCAGTATTTCTAATAAATTAAATAAAACAAAAGAGTATATGAGGTTGAAAACTTTCTTCCTCATAAACTTTCTATCTCAAATCAGATATGGATAACTAAAAAAGGCAATGCACCTAATGTTTTTGGGAGTTGAATAAGAATTTTATTTTATGTCAGCTCTGCCTGTGAATGATGTCATTTATTGCAAAACCTTCCCAAGATATTATTAACTTGACAAGGAAAACAGGTCAGATATGAGTTGCTTTTGTTAATACTAATAATCATGTTTGAAATACATTAAAAATTGTCCCAGCTTGAGGTTTTATTTGGGATTGCTTTTCTTTCACTGCACCAAATGGGATTATGAGTTTTCTGTATAACAATCTATTTACGGATCCATATAAAGAGCTGGATCTTCAGTGTCTACTCTAGGTGCTGTAAAATAATAATAGTAATAGTAATAGTAATAATGATAATAAGACCCTTGACAAACTGTCCAAAACAGACAGTTTTGATATCGAGCCTCACCTCTCTATTGAACCAATCAAATTCTCCTGGTTATTAACTCTGAACAGGCCTAGCCTGAACAGAATCTTGCTTAATAATCCCTGCCTGAAATTATCCTGTAACTGAATCATCTGCAACAGAACTTTCTATAACCCGAGTACTCAAACTACTTGACAATTTTCATGTGAATAAATACATTTGGTTAGTGGCAAGTTTCAAATGAACTCAATTTGATGTTTGATCCCTACAGATTCTCCAGTGGTCTTTAAGGGGAATTTGACATTAATTATAAATGTGCCATTGTGTGATTTTTTTTTTTTTACACTACTGTAATTAATATGCAAATTTATAGTTTTTAAGAGGCTTAGAAATATTTCCTTTTTAATGTATAAGATTTTATCTTTTGATATTTTACCACTACACAGTATTTCATGATATCAGCTAATATAATTTATTGGCTAATTTTCCTACTGGTTTATCAATTTTTAGTCCAATATCACCATTTTTTAATGGAACCAGAAGTATGGTATACTTTATAGCATAGTTTGATAATAAACTGTCCTGGTTTGTTAAAAAATTGTTTCTTCAGATTTTCCCTTTTATTCGTCTATGAATAGCTGTCAAATTTTTAGCAAGATTCTGTTCTGATTTTGATTCAGATTTCACCAAATTCTTCAAAAAAAATGGGAAAAATAGTTTTGTAATGTTGAATTTTCCCATCAAGGAACAAATTTATGTTATCTTTATGCAATTTTATTTGTGTTTTTAAAGATAAGCATGGGAGAAAGATAACTATCAATGTCATTTTCAGGACTGAGTGGAAGATGTAGAAAAGAGGGGTCAAGAAAAAAACAAAGACCATAAAATGTGTTAATTTTTTAAATAATTATATATATTTATATATATAATTTTAAATAATTATATATATTTATATATATAATTTTTAATAATTATATATATTTTTGGAGTACAAAGTTAACTATCGATAGTGGTGTACAAGTGGAACCTGAAACAATGTGTTAATTTTTTAAATAAACAGCATATTCCTTTGAGTCTACTTGTTAGGTAGTTACATATGTTTGTTTGAAAATATATATGCATAGAAATGTGTTAATTTTACCAATATGTTAATTATGATTTATTTTGGGGTAGTGGCTTTATAGGTGATTTTTTTTCTTACTTATGTTTCAAATTGTTGAAATTCTTATAATTATAATATTTTGTCTAATAAAGAACCATAAAACTATTTTATAATATTACATGCTATAATCTTAATGAATGTTATAAATAACTTTTTCATAACATTAAAAATTAATCAAGTTTGTCGTATTCTGCTAGTTGTTTTATTTTATCATGTATAATTATAAATAAGGGACATTTTATTTTTTCCAATTACATTTCAACATCTATTAAAATAATAAAGAATTTCATCTCATTCCACAGATTTTAGAACATTTTACAATTTCTGCATTCCTAAGATAAACTGCATTTGGTTATTATATTTATTATTTTATGCAGTGATAAATAGTTGCTTATGTTTCATATGTAAAATTTACATTAACATTTATTTGCATTACTTTTTCTAATATTGTGCTTTTTTTTGAATTGGTAGCCAGTCAGAAAATATTTCTATCCTTGTAGTTTGAATGTTTGTGTCTCTCCAAAATTCTTATGTTGGAACTTAATTTTCATTGTGATGGTATTAAGAGTTGGGAGCCTGTAGGAGATGATTAGGTCATGAGGGATTCACACTAATAATGGAACTAGTGACAAAATAAAAGAAGATTTAGGGGACACCCTTGCCCCTTCTGCAATTTGAGGACATATGGAATATTAGGATCATCCATCTAGAATGGGCCCTTACACAGTGCCTTAATCTTGGACTTTTCAGCTTCCAGAACTGTAAGCAATAAATTTCTGTTGTTTATAAATTACCCAGGCTAAGGCATTTTATTATAGCAGCTTCAGTAGGCTAAGACAGATAGATACTATTTCAATAACAAAGGAATTATCTTTCTTTAAATTTTGTTCTCACTCATCTGTAAAACATTTTTGTCAGGGCACATTTTTAGGTGGTATATACTTGACTACTCTTTCAATATATTCAAAAAACTTAAGCAATTCATTTTTCTCCCTATTTTGAGGGGATTTTAATCATTTAATTTTGGGGGAAACAGATGATTAATCCAGGTTGATGGTTCTTAACTTGGGCATCCCATAGAGGATATTTGGAAATGTGTGTGGGCATTTTAAATTTCTACAATGATTGGGTAGAAGCACTAGATTGATAGCAGGCACACTGAATACCATCTAGTATATAAGATAGTCTTACACAAACAAAAATAAAATTATTATACTCAAAGTTATGCCTTTTAGAAATATAGACCTGTATATGAAGATTCATTGGCGCAATGTACATAATTTTTTTTATTCATTGAACAATGTATCGTTTAACACTTTTATTTTTCCTCTTTAAACTCTTAATCAGACTTGCAAAATATTTTTAAGTGTACTTATGTTTTTAAAAAACAGCATCGTTCCACTCTCCATTCCTCTAATAATCTTTATTTTGAGATGATTATAGACTCATATACAATTGTGATAAATAATACAGAGATCTCCACCCAGTTTCCCTACTAGTAACATATTCGTTCATGCATGGTATTGTAGTCCACCCTTACCCATGGGTGACACATTCGAAAACCCCCAGTGGATGCCTGAAACAATGGATAGTACCAAACACTATGTGTACTATTTTTCCCATACATAAACACCTATGATAATGTTTAATTTATAAATTAGGCACAGTAAGAGATTAACAACAACAAGTAATAATAAAATTGGAAAATTATAACAATACACTGTAATAAAAGTAAATTAAGGGTCACTTGAGTACAAGAACTGCGATACTGCAACAGATCTGATAACTAAGAAGGCTACTAAGTGACTAACAGGCAGGTAGCATATTCAGCATGGAGATGCTGGACAAAGGGAATGATTCACATATCTGGTGGGACAGAGAAGGACTATGCAGGATTTCATCATGCTTGCTACTCAGAATTTAAAACTTTGAATTGTTTATTTCTGGAATTTGTCATTTAATATTTTCAGACCAGGGTAGACCATGGGTAACTGAAACCACAGAAAGAGGAACTACGGATAAAGGGAGACTTATTGTGTAGTAATAACACAATTAGTATATTGCCATTGATATCCATTGACCATATTCATATTTTACCAGTTTTATATGCTCTCATTTGTCTGTGTGAGTGAGTGAGTGTGTGTGTGCATGCGCGCACGTGCGCGCGTTTAGGTCTATGCATTTTTACATGTATACATTCATGTGACCACCACCACAGTCAAGATAAAGAACATTTTCATCACAAGTAGTTCCAAGTAGTTAAGGTCACTACTGTTCCTCTACCAGTTTCTAACAAACCTCTGACAACCATCAAGCTGTTCTGTATCTCTACTCTTTTGTCATTTCAAGACTGTCATCTTTTGGCACTGGTTTCTTTTTATTTATTTATTTATTTATTTCAGCATAATTCCCTTGAAATCTACTAAAGCTGTATATAACAATACTTCATTCCCTCATATGGCTGAGTAGTAATCCACCGTGTGGATGTATAACATTTTGTTTAACTATTCATAGATTGAAGGACATTAGTTGCTTGAAGTTTTGGCTATTATGAATACAGCTGCGATGAACATTCACGTACAGATTTTTGCATTTTCTTGTCTCTGTGATAAATGCCCAAGAGCACAATTGCTGGATTGCATGATAAACAAGTGTTTAAGAAGCCACAATAACATTTCCAGCGTGGATACACCATTTTACATTCCCACCAGAAATGTTTATGAGATCTGTTTTCCCTGCATTCTTGCTAGTATTTGGTGTTGTCGTTATTTTTTAACTATTTTGTAAGTGTACAGTGATATCTTGTAGTTTTAATTTGTATTTATCTAATGACTAATGACATTAAATGTGTTTTCATGTATTTGTTTTACACATACATATCCTCCTAAGTGAAATTTCTGCTTATACATTTTGTCAAATTTCTAATTGGATTGGTTTTATTTGATATACTTTGGAGACAAGCCCTTGGGTTTTTTTTCCCCCCAGATTGTAGCCTGTTTTTTCATTCTGTGAACAAACCATTTCAAAGAGCAAAAGTTTTAAATTTATCTAAGGTCTAGCTTACCAATTTTTACCTTTATAAATTGTGCTTTCTGTGTTAGGTCTAAACACTACACCTAGCCCTAGATCATAAAGATTGTCTTCTATAGTTTTTCTAAAAGTTTTATAATTATTAATTCAAGTCATTGATGCATGAGAATTTTTGTATAAAGTGTGAGGTTTAGATCAAAGTTTATACTTTTGGCCTATGCATGCCAATTTGCTCTAACAATGTTTGTTGAAAAGGCCATCCTACCTCCATTGAATTGCTTTTGCACCTTTGTCAAAAATGATTGGACATATTTGTGTGGATCTATTTTTGGGTTCTGTGTTCAGTTCCATGGGTCTGTGTGTCTATCCCTTCATCAAAACTACATTATATTGTAGTATTGATTACTGTAGCTATGTATTAAAGCTTAACACCAAGTAAAGCAATTTTTCCCACTTTTTTCTTCTTTTAAAAAAGTTGTTTTAGCTGTTCTATGCCCCGTGGCTTTCCAAATTGTTATAGAATAAGCTTGTCTATGTCTATAAAAAAATCACTGACATTTTGATAGGCACTGCATTAAAAATAGAGATAAACTTGGGAATATGATCGTCTTTTCTATGCTGAGTCTTCTAATCCATAAACATGAGATGTCTCTCCATTTCTTCTTTGATTTCCTTCATCAGTGCTTTGAGATTTTCAGGATGCACAACTGTTTTGTTAGATATTCACCTAAGTATTTCCTTTGGAGAAGTTGTGAATGGCATTTGATTTTTAATTTGAGTTCCACGCGTTTGTTATTAGTATATACAAATTTAATTGATTTTTGTTGTTGACCTTTCATCTCATGACTTTGAAAAAATCACTTTTTTAGCCCCAGAAATATATTTTGTAGAATCTTTAGAATTTTCTGTGCAGACTATCATGATATTCATAAATAAGGATAGTCTTTTTTTTTCCCTATTTTGACCTTTTCGCTTCTATTTTCCTTGTCTTATTGCACTAGCTAAAACTTCCAGTACTATGGTGAATAAGAGTGATAAGAGTAGACATCCTTGCTTTGTTCCTGATCTTAGATAAAAAACAGTCAGTCTTTCACCACTAAGAATCAGGTAAGCTGTAGCTTTTTGCTGATGCCTCTATGAAATTGAGGTAATTATCATCTAGTCCTAGTTTTATATAAGAGTTGTTATCATGGATAGGCATTGAAATTTAATTTTTTTCTGCCTCTTTTTAACTCAATCATGTTGTATGTTTCCTTTTATAATCTGTTAATGTGGTTAATTTTTTAAATTGTTTTTCTTTGTTAAATAAATGTTTGTTTCTGGAATAAATCCCACCTTGCCACAAAGTAAATTATTTTCTTATTTTGCTGGATTTAAAGATTTTATTTTAGGCTTTGGTCAAGATGGCAGAGTAGATGGTTCCTAGCGTTGCTCTCTCCCACAAACAACCAATTTACAACTATTAAAAAACAACAACAGGAAGCCCAAGAGCCATGCCAGAACAGGTAGGAGCCAAACGCCATGGGACCTCCAGCCCAGGCCAGTGCCTGCCACAGAGAGAGGCCTGACAACCACCAGGCCCCCCACACTGAGTCAGCCACACTGGAACAGGCAAGTGCCAGGGGAACCCAGCCCAGGCTAGTCCCTGCTGCCCAGAATTGGCAGTCCCTTCAGGATCCAGGCCAGACATCAGGGTGGAACAAATGGACTGTAATATCCCCTGCCACAATAACTAAAGACCAAAGGAAAGATACAAGAAATACGAAAAATCAAGAAAATACATCACCACCAAAGAAAAATTATATCTCTCAAGCTCTAGATCCTATAGAACAGGAAGTCCTTGAAATGACTAACAAGGAATTTCAAGCAACAATTCTAAGAAAACTCAATGAGATACAAGAAAACTCAGTTAGACAACACAATGAAATGAAAAAAAAAATATGCAGGACCTGAAAGAAGAAATGTGCAAAGAAATCAATGCCCAGAAAAAGAATGTAGCAGAGCTTGTGGAGCTGAAGGATTCATTCAACAAAATAAAAAACACAACAGAGAGTCTAATCAGCAGGCTAGAACAAGCAGAAGAGAGAATTTCTGACCTTGAAGACAGGCTGTTTGAATTAACACAGGCAGACCAGAAAAAAGAAAAAAGAATTTAAAAAATTGAAGAAAATCTGAGAGAGATAACTGACAACCTTAAGTGCTCAAATATCTGAATCATGGGTATTCCAGAAGAGGAGGAAAAGGAAATGGCATTGAAAACATATTCAACGAAATAACAGCAGAAAACTTCCCAGGTGTAGGGAAACTCACAGATCTTCAGATTCAGGAGGCCCAAAGATCCCCAAACATACTCAACCTAAAAAGGTTCTCTCCAAGATGTCTTATAGTCAAACTGGCAAAACTCAAAGACAAAGAGAGAATCTTAAAAGCTGCAAGAAAGAAGGGGCAAGTCACTATAAGGGAGCCCCAATCAGAATAACATCAAACTTTTCATCAGACAACCCTAAAAACCAGAAAAGAATAGGATGATATATTCAAAATACTAAAGAACAAAAATTTCCATCCAAGGATAATTTACTCAGCAAGGCTATCCTTCTGATATTAAGGACAAATAGTATATTTCTCAGACAAACAAAGACTGTGGGAGTTCACTACCACACGACCAGCCTTACAAGAAATTCTCAAGGAATGACTGGGTTTGATACCTGAAAAACAACCATCACTGCCGTGAATTCTCAAGAAAGAACAAAACCTAGAGTAAAAAAAAAAATGCTAACAATAAAGAAAAAAATAGTTAATTGACCACCTTAAGAAACCAACAAATACGGAAGGCAAACAGAAAATCAGAAAGAAAGGAACAAAGATACTTAAGACATCTAAACTAAAATCAATAAAATGCAATAACAACTCCTTTCAATAACAGCTCTAAATGTAAAGGGATTAAATTCACCACTCAAAAGAAACAGACTAACTGATTGGATTAAAAAGATGGACCCAAAATATGCTGCCTTCAGGAAACTCACCTTACCTGTAAAGACACAGATAGATTAAGAGTGAAAGGATGGAAAAAGATATACCATGCAAACAGAAATGAAAAACGAGCTGGAGTAGCTATTCTTATTTCAGATAAAATAGACTAAAAAGCAAAAACCATAAAAAGAGATAAAGAAGGCCACTATATAATGATCAAAGGATCTATCCATCAAGAAGACATAACAATCAGAAATATATATACACTCAGTGTTGGAGCAGCCAGATTTATAAAGCAAACACTATTAGATTTAAAGAATGAGATAGACACTAACACCATAATAGTGGGGAACCTGAACATCCCACTCTCAACACTGGACACGGTATCTAGGCAAACAATCAATAGAGAAACACAAGATCTAAACAACACTTTAGACCAATTGGATTTGGCAGATATCTACAGAATATTCCAACAACCTCAGAATATTCATTCTTCTCATCAGCTAATGAAATATTTTCCAGGATAGACCACATGTTAGGTTACAAAGCAAGTCTCAACAAATCCCAGAAAATTGGAATTATTCCATTTATTTTTTCTGATCATAATGGATTAAAATTAGAAATCAATAACAAATGAAACTCTGGAAACTATACAAACACATGGATATTAAATAACATTCTACTTAATTACATTTGGGTCAAAGAATAAATTAATCAGTAAATCAAAAAATTTATTGAAACTAAAGAAAATAATGATACATCATAGCAAAACCTGTGGGATACTGCAAAAGCAGTATTAAAGGTGAAATTTATCACATTAAATGGTTACTTCAGAAGAGTGGAAAGATGGCAAATAAACAACCTAAAACTCTACCTTAAAGATCTAGAAAAACAAGAACAATCCAAACCCAAAGTTAGTAGACAGAAAGAAATAATTAACATCAGAGGACAACTAAATGAAATAGAAACCCCCAAAATGATACAAAAGATCAATGAAACAAA
Source organism: Galeopterus variegatus (assembly GCF_000696425.1). NCBI lineage: Eukaryota > Metazoa > Chordata > Mammalia > Dermoptera > Cynocephalidae > Galeopterus > Galeopterus variegatus. The sequence goes on from NW_007731902.1 coordinate 58,690, forward strand.
AAGTTGGTTTGTTGAAAAGATAAATAAAACTGACAAACCTTTATCAAGGCTAACTAAGAAAAGAAGAGAGAAGATCCAAATAACAAAAATTAGAAATGAAAAAGGTGATATTATGACTGATACCTCAGAAATACAAGGAACCATTAGAGACTATTATAAACAACTATATGTCAACAAATTTGAAAATCTGGAGGAGATGGATAAGTTTCTGGACACATACAAACTACCAAAACTGAGCCAAGAAGATACAGAAAATCTGAACAGACAAATAACAATAAAAGAGATTCAAGCTGTTATCAAAAGGCTCCCAACAAAGAAAAGCCCAGGACTGGATGGGTTCACTGCAGAGTTCTATCAAACCTTCTAAGGGGAACTGATACCAATTCACTACAAACTATTCCAGAAGATTGAAACAGAAGCCATTCTCCAAAACTCATTCTATGAGGCAAACCTCACTATGATACCAAAACCAAAGATACATCAAAAATAGAAAACTACAAGCCAATATCCTTGATGAATATAGATGCAAAAATCCTCAATAAAATACTAGCTAACAGAATACAGAAGCACATACACAAAATTATACACCATGATCAAGTGGGATTCATCCCAGGGATTTAAGGTAGGTTCAACATATGCAAATCAATAAATATGATACACCACATCAAAAAAAGGAAAGACAAAGACCATATGATCATCTCTATAGATGCTGAAAAAGCATTTGACAAAATTCAACATTTGTTCATGATAAAGATTCTCTACAAGTTAGGTATAGATGGAAAGTATCTCAAAATAATTAGAGTCATATATGATAAGGCCACTGCCAATATCATCCTGAATAGGGAAAAGCTGAAAGCTTTTCCTTTAAGAACAGGAACTAGACAAGGATTCCCACTCTCACCACTCCTATTCAACACAGTGTTCGAAGTACTAGCCAGAGCAGAAAAGAGAAGGAAATAAAGGGCATCCAGATTGGAAAAGATGAAGCCAAACTGTCCCTATTTTCAGATGATATGATCCTATTTATTGAACAGCCTAAAGCCTCTACAACAAAACTCTTAGAGTTGATAAATGATGTCAGCAAAGTTGCAAGATACAAAATCAACACACAAAAATCAGTAGCATTTTTATACTCCAACAGTGAATATGCAGAAAAATAAATCAAGAAAGTTAGCCCATTTACAATAGCCACCAAAAAAGAAAATACTTAGGAATTGAGTTAACCAAGGATGTGAAAAATCTCTGCAAAGAGAACTAGAAACCACTGAGAGAAATTAAAGAGGACACAAGAAAATGGAAAGATATCCCATGCTCTTGAATCAGAAGAATTAACATTGTGAAAATGTCCATATTACCCAATGTTATCTACAGATTCAGTGTAATCCCCATCAATATTCCAATGACATTTTTCTCAGAAATGGAAAAAACCAACCAGATATTTATATGGAATAACAAAAGACCATGCACAGCCAAAGCAATCTTGAGCAAAAAGAAAATAAAGCTGGAGGCATAACACTACCTGACTTTAAACTGTACTGCAAAGCTATAATAACCAAAACAGCATGATACTGGCATAAAGACAGACACACAGATCAATGGACTAGAATAGCGAACCCAGAAATCAACCCATACACCTAAAGCCATCTGATCTTTGACAAAGGAACCAGGTCTACACACTGGGGAAGAGACTACCTCTTCAGCAAATGATGCTGGGAAAACTGGATATCCATATACAGGAGAATGAAACTAGACACATACCTGGCACCATATACCAAAATGAACTCAAAATGGATTAAAGAATTCAATATACATCCTGAAACAATAAATCTCCTTAAAAAAAAAACATAAGAGAAACACTCCAGGAAGTAGGATGGGACACAGACTTCATGAATATGACCCCCAAAGCACAGGCAACCAAAGGAAAAATTAACAAATGGGATGATATCAAACTAAAAGGCTTCTGCACAGCAAAAGAAACAATTAACAGAGTGAAAAGACATCCAACTCATTGGGAGAGAATATTTTCAAAATATACATCTGACAAAGGATTGATATCCAGAATATACAAGGAACTCAAACAACTTTACAGCACAAAAACAAATAAACTGATAAAAAAAAAATGGGTGAAGGAGCTGAATAGGCATTTCTCAAAGGAAGATATATGAATAGCCAACAGACACATGAAAAAATGCTCAACATCACTCAGCATCTGGGAAATGCAAATCAAAACCACTTTGAGATACCATGTCACTCCAGTCAGGATGGCTAATATCCAGAAGACTGAGAATGATAAATGCTGGTGAGACTGTGGAGAAAAATGAACTCTTATATACTGTTGATGGGACTGAAAAATGGTACAGGCTTTATGGAAAATGGTATGCAGGTTCCTCAAACAATTACAGATAGATCTACTTTATGTCCCAGCTATGCCACTGCTGGGACTATACCCAGAAGAATGGAAATCATCATGCTGAAGGGATACCTGTATGCCAATGTTTATTGCAGCACTATTTACAATAGCCAAGATTTGGAACTAGCCCAAATGTCCATCATCAGATGAGTGGATAAGGAAACTGTGGTATATCTACACAATGGAATTCTATTCTGCTATAAGAAAGAATGAAATACTCCCATTTGCAACAACATGGATGGACTTAGAGAAAATTATATTAAGTGAAACAAGTCAGGCACAGAAAGAGAAGTAACACGTTCTCCCTTATTTGTAGGAGCTAAAAATAAATAATTAAATAAACACACTCAAATAAAAGGGGAGGGGAGAAGACTTAACAATCACAATTCCTTGAACTTGTTAAGACAAGTGAACCGATATGATGTAGTGTGGGGGGAGAGGAAGGGGAGAAAGAGGAATGGGTAAAAGGACACAAAAATCACTACAATGTACATTGAGAAGTTAAAATTTAAAAAAAATAAAGATTTTATTTTATTTTAATGAGAGATATCTATCCGTTGTTTTACTGTTTTTATAATGATTTTTTCTAGTCTGGGTATGAGGGTAATGTGGCCTCATAACATTTGGGGGGAGGGCTTATGCATCTTCTGTTTTCTAAAAGAGTTCAGGTTGGCCTAATATAATTTCTTCCTAACTTGTTTGATAAAATCCTGCACTGAAGCCAATTGGAATGAAAGTTTATTTTGTGGGCAGATTTTAATTACAGGATATGTAGTGATGTTCTTCGATTTTGAACTTTGGTAATTACTGTTAGCTCTCATTTTTATCTTCATCATTCTGGCTAAGTTTGATCATTTTATTGATCTTTTTCAAAGAAAAAGCTTTCGGTTTACTGTGTATCCTATACTATTTGTTCATTTTCTATTGTATTAATGCTATGGTCTGAATGTGTAACCCAAAATTCATGTATTGGAAACTTAATCCTCAATGCCACACTGCGAGAAGGTGAGACCTTTTGGGAAATATTTAGGTCATGAGGGCTCCAGCCTCATGAATGGGTTAATACCATTTTAAAAAGGCTTGTTGGAATTGGTTGGTTCTCTCTTGTCCTTCTGCCATTTGAGGGCACAGAAAAAAAGGTCCTCAATAAATGCCAGCACCTTGAATTGTGGACTTTCCAGCCTCCAAAACTGTGAGAAACAAATTTTTATTCATTACAAATCACGTAGTCTCATGTATTCTGCTATAGCATCACAAAATAGACCAAGACAATTAATTTCCACTCTTATTTTTAGTATTTTCTTCTTTCTACTTAATTTAGGTTTAACTTGCTATTCTCTTTCCAGTTTCTTAACATAGAAACTTTGATTATTGATTTTAGTCTTCATTTCTAATATATACATTTAATGCTATATATTTCACTCCAAGTGCTGTTTTAGCTGCATCTCAAAATTTTTGATATTTTGTGTGGTTTTTGAAGTTTAAATATTTTCTAAATTTAATGATGATTTTGTATTTCATTATTTCGGTATGTAGAAAACATAGGGAAAACATTTCAGGATATAGGACTGGGCAAACACTTTGTGAATAAGACCTCAAAAGCATAGCCAACAAAAGAAAAAATAAACAAATGCTATTATATCAAACTAAAAAGCTTTTCCACAGCAAAAGAAATAGAGTGAAAAGGCAACCTACAGAAGTAGAGAAAATACTTGCAAACTATGCATCCAAGATTAATTAATATCCAGAATATAAATGGAACTCAATGTAGTAGTAGAAAAACAAATAATCTGATTAAAAAATGGGCAAAGGAGATGAATAGAAAATTCTCAAAAGAAGACAAAATGGCCAACAGGTACATGAAAAAATGGTCAACATCACTAGTCATCAGGGAAATGCAAATCAAAACTACATTGAGATATAATCTCACACCAGTTAGAATATAATATTTTAAATGGCTGTACCCTATTCAATTACCTGGAAGTAATGGAGTAAACATGTTCCATTTCTGTTTTGGATCATTTTGGTCATTTTTTCCAGTATATTAAAAAATATATTAAGCCTGATCGTATTCACATTTTTTATCCTATCTCTTCTTATTGTCATAGAATAATTTCACAGAGTATTGCATAGTCAAATGTTATGCAGTTTTCATGTTTTTGATTCCAATTAATAAGTTACTATTAGTTTTGTTTTAAATATATTGCAGTTAGCATGAGGTAAGTAGATATGGACACCGACCACTGAAAATATAGGATAAAGCTCCCCAAAGAAAAGTAAGATACATATCAGAGACCACATGATAGATGACATAACATTGAATTAGATCTCCAAAGAAGACAATGGAAAAAAGGAATAAATGGAGAGGAAGAATGACAAAGAGAAACCTTTGCAAATCATTTACATGTAAGAAAAGAAAAAGGAACTGGAAAGGTGACTGGTCATAAAGGATGTGATACTGTATTTTTATGTAAAGTAAAAGAGGGAGAGTTTCAAGAAGGGTGTGAGTAATAGTTTGAACAGTATGAAACATCAAGTAGTAGGCCATGCATGAATGAGCTTTCTTATTAAATTCAACAAGTATTTATTGAATGCTAATTGTATATTAAGCACTGCGAGCAGGGGCAAAGATGAATAAGACATACACACTTCTCTCAAGAGGCTTAGAGTCTAGCCGTTCCAATTATAGTACGAATATAATCAATTCTAATACCAGATAGGAAGGTAAATGTAGCAAAACAGTGACACTATTACATAATCAAGGAGCTCTGAGATCATTTAGATAAAGGGAAGATATGATACATAACATTAATTCTTTTGAATAAATAATTGAGATCAATTAAATAGAATCTTCCACCTAACCAGTCAAAACATTACCATCTCATAATTTTATATTTCCCAATGACTAGCTTTCTAAAATACTGTTAACTTTTTTATTATATTATCAATAGATATAATAACAATACACTTATTAAACAATGTTCAATATTATTGAATTGTAAAATCTCATGATACAAAACCAATTTGATTTTTTTTTTTTGCAAAGAGCCATAAAGAGGAAAAGTCAATGAAAAAAAAAAGTCTAATAAATAAATTAATATCATAGATTAAGGAAAATTTTAGCTTGATGGTTTGTATTTTCTGTTGCATTTACTAGATGACTCCTTTAAATTGTATATTTTTCATAGGTAGAAACTGTACAGATCTTAAACATTATTCTTTCTCAAAGGTCTTTTGAGAGCCCTATAAACATAAAAGCTCAACAATAGGTCATCAATTGAATGAAATGATTTCAGGAAAAAGAAATATACTAGAAATTTCCCTGCTGCTTTTGTTTGAGTCAATATAAATCCCTCATTGGTTAGTGTTGTTTTTTATGTATAAGAAAAGAATAAAATTAAAACAAATAAAAGCCAAACCCCTCTAAAGGCATTTGAAAAGATACCACCATATTTGTGAGTTTACATTCACTTTGCTCTCCTGCCCTTGTTTTATTTTTTAACAGAAGCAGTTTTAGAAATAATATTTAATTCTTCCAGTAATATAGACTCAATCAACTAGATAATTATATTTTTATTTTTGTAAGCTATATATATTTCTGATATTATTTCATAATTCAAAACACTAAAAAAAATTTTGAGGATGTCATACTAATTTTCAGAATCAAATTTTTTAAAACCACTTTCACTAACATGATTATTTGCCTGAAATTTTACCAGTGAAGTGATTAATCAAGATCTCATGTCTCTGTACAGGGAGGTAAGGACAGAATGAAGCATTTAAGTGACATGCTTTAGAGCTTAGCTGTAAAGTTTGATGAGACTCAGCATTTAGCCTGTCAGCTTGTTGGTCTAGAAGGACAGTACTTACCAAATTAACAGAAGAGGATGCTTAACATTTTGAGAGTGAGGAAAATGAGATTTTTCTAAACATGTGTTTTCTTTTCAAAATGGTTATGGGCTCAGATCCATAAACATAATTTTGTGGTTCTCTGTTCTACAGTGCAGCCATTTTTATATCAAGGAAAAAGTAATGTTGTCATGAGTATGAATTTTGGACATGATGTAAATTCTATGAAGACCAAGGTAAGGGTATTTTAACAGAATTTCTGTTTCCACAACAAACTTACAGACTAATTATAGGACAAGATTTTGACAATCTCCAGTGCCAGTATCTTTACTGATGCTCTTCAACTAATGCGACAAGGAAAAAAAATTAAGATACACAACAACTTCCTGGAACCTGTACTTCTGGATTCTCATACAAGGTCCATGGAGGACTGAAGAAATATTCCATCCCTGAAAAAAATGATGTCTTCCTCAAGACATTATTTAGCCTTCTGATGCCCCAGTTGTAAAGGAATTAATGTCTGTAAAGACTTGGTGTGTGTTTCTTTGGTGTCCAGCACATGCTCATGTCTAGTGATGACTAAGACAATGAAAGCAAGGTCATACATCTAAGCAAGGGTTTCCCAGCAACAGCACTGATGACATTTAGGGCTGGATAATTCTTTGTCCTGTGTATTGTTAGATATTTAGCGGCACTCCTGGACTCTAACCACTAGATGCCAGAGGACAGCCCCCCACCCCCATTATGACAGCCAAAATGTCTCCAGATGTTACCAAGTCCCTCCTGTTGGTCAAAATGACCCCCTGTTGAGAACACTGATTTAAGCTAATTCCTCCTTAAATCAAAATAGCAGAGGCAGAGGAAAGTACCATTCATAAAGAGAGTATGCATATTTAAATTTCTTATACTTGCCATTCTAAGAGTCCTTATTTTTTTTCTGGAACTCTAATTCTTATCATTTTTGTAGTGGAGACACATTTTCATATTAGTAATATAGGAACTTTTTATGTAGATAAAAGTTGAGAGATTTGCCCCTATTTGCCCAATTTACTGTGTAGTAAAACCAGAATTATAAGCTCCAATTCAAGAAGTTTTCTACAAGGTGGATTTTATAGTAATCTATAAATTTCATTCTATTTCAAAGAGTACATGACTTAAGATCAATCAAAATTCAATCACTCTGCACATCTAACACACACACACACACACACACACACACACACACAAAGGTATTTGCATATATTTACCAATTTTTTTTTTTTGCTTTAAAATATATCTTATTCTATGCTACTTGAATAAAGGAATAGAAGCAAAGTCCACCCGTAAGTTAAAGTCCTTCTAATTTTTAGGAGGCTATACCATTAATTCTAATTAGTTTACAAACCTTTTTTCACTGATTGCACTTTTAGGTGGCTATAATTAAGTCAAAAGTCACAATCTAAAACATTCTAATGAATTTTTTTAGTTCGTTTCTTTTGTACTTTTCAAAGAATCCTTAGGGCAAATGTTTTAGTATACTAATAATATAAAATATAAATATAATCATAATAATAACAATGACAATATGAGCAAACACATTTTGTCAATCACATTTCTTTACATTCTTTGCTTATTATTTTTTAAGTCTGTACAACAATCTTAAGAAAATGGTTACTATTTCCCTCTGTTTTACAGATGAAAAACTAGAGGGAGGTTAAGTAATTTACCTGGAATTGCACACTTATGAAGCAGGGGTTTCAACCCAGCTGATCAGTCTTCACAGCCAGTATTATTATTCAGAGTCCTGTGCAATCCCTACCAAAAACCTTTTTAGTTAATCATTTGCTCCCACTGATTTATAAACAATGTTTGAAGGTTTTGAAAATGGAACTTGACCTTGTTTCTACACTAGTTCCTACCACATGCTTTAAAGTGAAGTTTTTATTTCTGCAGTCTTGGAAAATTGAGGGAAGATGTCTTAGTGAAGGACTTTTCTATTGCATGTTGGACAGCTAAATGCTACTTCAATATCTCTAATAGGGGTGTAAATGTCGAAAATCTCATTCCCTGATGTTTAAATATGCCCTTTTCTTACTCTCCTTTTGATAGATTCTTATTCTTTATAAGCTAGATTTTATTTTTGCTATATATATTTTTTCACTTATGCTAATGTAACAGTGGGAGGTCTATCTCAAATCTTTAAGGTCAAAATACAAATCAGAACACATGATTCAAGCTGCCTAAGACACGTGACATTTTATCCCCAAGATACATAAGGGAATAAATGAGAATAAAGATGTATTTTTATATACTTAGCAGCAAAACACAAGTTTGACAAGAAATTACCTATACGTAATACTTTAAAACTAAAAAACAAAGTGAGACAATAATTGACATTTTGGTATGGTGTCCCAAGAGCCTAAATAAATTGCATTTTTTAATATTTAAATTTGTTGAACATTTTTTACATCACAAAAGTTGATTTTTAAAATATTATTACTGTGATTTACTTATAAACATTTCATTTCAGATTTTTATGAATTATGCTACTCTTGCCAATCAATAATGTATTGACTATTATACCAACATTATACTGTTATAAACAGAAATGTGATACCCATGACACTGTCTCTAATGTTGTTTATATTAACACTGCATATGTAAACAATGCACTTTGTATTGTAATAAAGTACACATTTACCTACTTTTGATTTTGATCATAAATTCTAAAATTGAATTCTTCGTTCAAATCAACAAATTTATTTTTATAAATGTATAATTCCTGAGGAAAAATGCACTTGTTAAAGAATACATTTTAACGTCCTTTATTAGGACATTATTAGGACCATATATGCATATTGAATACACGTGGTTTTAAACAAAAAGGAAAATACTAACAGCAAAATAGACTCCTTACAACACTGATTTATGTTATATTAATACATGTGGGGGGATTATATTTTATATTCTTCTGTTTATAAATACAGATTTAAGTAATTAAGTAACAGCTCACAGAATAGTTTACTTGTATTTTGGAAATATTTTGGAGAAAGCTTTTGACATGCTGGAATAAGGTATATAAACTATATTACTGCTCAGGAATATTTAGAATATTTCAGATACTAGAAATGGCATCGTCTTTGTGCATGGTATGTCTTTAGTACAATTTAGACCACCATTTGTCCTCAAGTAGGTCTATTTAAAGTATAATTGACTGCCCTAGCAATTATTGTGAATAGCAGCTGTCTGCTGGTAAAAAGGCATATATATAATGAGGGAGAAAGGATCAAATACAAGCAATAGAAAAGAAAAGCATAAAGAAAATATCTATGTAAGGTATTTTAGCCCAGATTTTATATTTGAAAGGGACAAGTCCTATTAGCTATTTCCAATTAGGGACTACAAAAAAAAAAAAAAATGAATGAAAGTACTCATCTATTTATGAAAAGCAGCTGGGACTCCCTAAATCCAAAACTAGCAAAAGTTTATTTGTTCTAAAATTGTTACAGCTTACAGCATTTCATTTATTTTCATTAGCTATTTTAGTTTTTGTGAAAACCTTTCTTGTATCATGCACCTTCTGTAACACACAAAAACACCTTGCTTTGTTTTTCTCCTAAATAGCTACATAATTAGATGGATTATTTCATGTGTCTGTGCCTGTGTTTGCTAAAGAGAACAAGCTAGATAAATTAGCACTTAGCAGAACTCACAATAGCACATAATATGCCCTTGTGTTTCATATAAAGCTTTATTTGTCATTCACGGCTGGTTGGCAAAACTGACTTTGCTTTTGAAAATGACAGGTGGTACTCTGGTAAGCTCTGTATGGAAAAAGAAACAACCTTCACCAAGACAGTTTCTGTCAATAGCTTCCATGATTTAGTATTCAATCTGGGCTTGTGTTTCTTCTAAAGTTCTGTTTCATTTGCATCTCTTAGGTCTGGCATCACCAAGGCTCTTTAATAATTGGGATTCTATACCACAAGGCTGGAAAGGCAGGCCTCCTCTCTTCTCCACAGGCCTGATTAGAAGACAGGTGAAGTTCAGTATATTTCAATAAGCCTCAACATTCCATGTCAGGAATCAATAGCCCTCCTTCTTTTTTTAGGGGTTATTAAATTGCAGCTGTAACATTAGCCTTCTTTATCTAATTGATTGTCTTTTCACAGGGCTAAGAAAATCAATAGCAGTCAATGGGACTGCCCTGTTTTTACCTAATAGATGTTTTCTCCTAATTGGCTGCCTGGGTGGCTTCACAGAGTTCAGTATGTTTTCAGAAGTCCACAGTATGTTGCAACCCTTGTAAACTATTTTACCCTGTGCAACAGTTATTGATTTTATAATGAAATCTAGGAAAATCAATAGCAATCAGGAATATAGATCAGGATTCCTAGGTACGTTATGACAAAGGGCAAACTCACTTTGCTACCACTTCAAACTGTGATTCAATTAAACGTGTCCTTAAAACATTACATTTTCCAAAGACTTTGATCAAAGTCACTTGATTTGTTGTCCAAGACCTGGCTCAAAATTTAAGAAGCAAAAGCTCCTAGTTTAAAAATAACATAGTACTTTTTAATTGACTATTTCCCTACAAAATGAGATAAATCAAAATCATTAAGGTCGAATTGAATTTACTAGGAAACCTGTGACCTATAAAAAGTCATTGTACACAGTGAACAATCAACTATACTAATTTTATGAGAATTAATAATAAAATATATAACTTTAAGTGAAAATATATATTTGGCTGACTTGCCAAATTCTTTACATTTATAAGATCCCAGTAAGCAGCACGGTCCCAGTGTGGAAGAAACACACAGGTTTTCCAATTGGTCATGCATCACAGAATCTGTGTTCAAATTCCATCTCTGAATGTCATTAGATTATTGTTTCTGAATCTATTTTGAGCATATACCTGTATAAGTAAGACGATCGTATAAATTAGCCTGTGCTGTAATCAGGCGATGATGTTCTTAGGAACAACTGTTTCCTCCTACACAAAATAAAAACAACTTCTCAAATGAAAAGATTGAATATTAATCGTGGCTTTAAAAACGTTTACTTTCTCACCTGAGGGAAAGAAATGGTCTGTACTTCTAAAAGGAAATGAAAATCACTTTCTTTTTATATTTGTTCTTCCACATTTGCTTTGCTATTGCTGACTTCTATTGTTTGCTGCTTATTTTTATAGAGCTTGATTTTGGAATCTTACTATTTATCTTGGTGTCTTGAATCCTAGACTGGATATGTCTCTCAGGTATTTTCTCAGTGTCCATTTTTATTCCAACTCTGGATGAAATCTTCATGTTGGTATTCTTATATCCTACTGTTTTTGATTCCTACTTAGTAATAAAATGAAGAGCAAAAAGTCAAGAATTTTCATCTAAAGCCAGCAATTTTTTAAACAGTTCTCCTTTTCCCCTTGTCATGAAAACAAACTGGACATCGTCATTTCTCAAACTAGAATCATGGGCTGCAAAGCCGTTTCCTAACACTTTCCAGATTAGCATGCATGTAGCTTAGTCGTTATCATTCTTTGCTGAATTGACGCGCCCTGCTAACGTGTCATGCCATTTAATATGCCTAACCATGATGGGGATGACAGTTCCATAGTCAGTGACAGTCAACCCATATCTGTAGAGCTGTCACTGGCTCTAAAATCACACATCTTATGGTATATTTCAATTTGACCTCAGCTCCACCAGTTGTCCTTCCATTATCTGGCAAATAAATAAATAAATAAATAATAACACCATAACCCAAACACCATTACAAAAATAGGACTTTCACTCATATGTACTATTCTGAAAAAATCCAGAGTCAAGAAAAAAATCAAGTAAAGATCTTTTTATTTCACCAAGCTTCATAGAATGGGGGCAGAGATGGAGGGTGGGGAAGAGCATTGAAGATAATGATACGTTTTTCATGCCTAACAGAGACAAATGTCAAAGAAAGGCACCAAAATGTCAACCAGACATTGTCAATAACGTCTGCATGCCTCAGAACATAATGCATATTTGTCGAGTTCAGAGAGTAAATCAGTGTCCTTTCTTGCTTTGCAGCACTCACTAAATAACAGTGAAAACTGTGAAATAAGCAAAGTTGGTTTCCAATTTTCTTTTCCCTCCGCTATGGTGGCCTTTCAGTTCTCATGGAATTAAGCACTATGTTGTGCTCTTGCTCTCCTATCTCCTTATTAGCAGATTCTTGGGCACAGCATGGTAAACTGATTCATGTTAAGGATGAATGACTGATAAATGTCATCCCTCCTATGCACAGCAACATTTAATATCAAATCCTAATGCCAAGAGTGTTAATCATTAATATCGAAAGTTTATATCACAGATATAGAGCTTGGTATTTTTTAAGACTCATTTTATGCCAAGTGTTAGGTTCTCGTGGCATTTTTGAAGAACACAGTATAATCATATTCAGAAGGTTACTGTCAAGCATAATAGAAGTAAGTATACAGGAAACTAAAATACATAGAATTTTTAATGAGTTATATATATGAGGTTGTTGTTTTATTGATTAGGTTTAACCAAGCCTCTTACAAATGTGCAAAGTCTCTTTTGCCTGGAATAATTTCTGACTTGATTATTGAGCTACTCAGGGCCTTACACATCATCAAATGTGTTAAAGTTTATGAGTCAGTAAATTAACTTTAATTACCCAACATTTCTTCTCGTTCCGATCAGTAATCAACAATGTGAATTCCTGAAGCAAAGAAAAAGCAAATTCTGCATGATCAGAGTATCAGTCTTTGCCATCAGATTTTTGGCTGCAATTTCTGTATTTCATTTGTGCATGCAGTATTTAATGAACCCAACTCATTCCTCTTTTATGCCCAAATTGGCCGTAACCTTTTTTTAACAAAAGCGTTATTTTCAAACCTAAGTCTAGATGGATTAAACATATGTGTGGTGTGTTATATCTTTGTGTGTGTGTTTGTATATATATATTTATATATTTGTGTGTGTGCATATATATGTTTTATATATATATATATATATTTACTAACTGGATATACACACATGTATATGCATATGTTCATACAGTAGTTGCTGTGACTATTCAGACAAGTCAAACCAGTAAAAAAGTGTATTCTCGCTATATTTCCACTGAAGAGCTCATAGCAAAAGCAAAAATAATGTTATTAAATTGGGAGATAGTGTTCACAGTGCAGCTGTTGCTTCTCCATCTCCTTCCCCTCCTTCATGAACATCACCACTGTCATAATTATTGTTATAAATCTAGTGTGATCATGGTTCTAATGATAAGGATGGTGATTTTGTGGTTTATTTCATTTGAGGGGCTGTAGTTATCTTTTTATACATTTTCTCACTTCTCAATTAACTCAACTCAAGAGACCTCTTTAGATCCCCAAACATAAAATATTTGTATCAGAGAGCAGGGATAAATGAATGGAAACACTTATGCTTTTCTCTTTTCTTTGCCTGTCTTTTTAAGGATTGGAAACAAATACAGTGCATTTTAATCCAAATAATCAAAAAACTCTTTGGTTACTTTTTTTTTTTTTTTTAACTTCTCTACATCCAGAAATGGATCATTGCCCTTAAACTTGTATAGCTTTTCACTTTCAAATTGAGGAAAGAAAGGCAGTTAAACCAAGTAATTTTACCTGTAAGGTTAATTTGCAATCTTATATTTAAATTCTTGTGTGTCACATCAGAAATTCTATTTATTAAACCATTTTATTTCTATTTCTAAAACAGGATGTTTATTACGCTTTTATTAAAAGCATGTGAATTGATGATTTTTGTGATGCAAATATTCACTGGTGTCTGCCTAACCATAATTTTAGAGAGGAGCAGAGTAACCCTGCATAAATTAGGTCATATGAGTTGGCCATAAAAGGACAAGGTGCACAGCCAAGGACATGAAAGAAATACCTGAAATGAATGATCTATTGCTCTTTCCATACAGGCTAAGTTAAAAGCAGTATATTCCACTTGCGTTGTCTTTCCCTTTCCCCTTTTTCCTGCCTTCATATGCTGCACTAGATGAAAGCCATAATATGAAGAACGTAATCATTAGGAAATCATGTTTATTATGCTGAGAACTGAGAGGAAGAATTTTTCAAGAATGAACAAGAGCAGGAGATTTATCTGTGATCTCTGCAAAAAGGCCAGATAATTTAGGAACTGAGATAAAATGATGACAGTGTCATGACTAAATCCCAACCTCTGCAGGCTGGATTGTCATAGGTTACTGAAAAGCCTTTTGGCAATAACACAGTCTGTCTTGGGATGGAAATAGTTACTGAATACAGGTCTCTCTTTGACAACATAATGAGCCGTAATTGTTATAACACTTGGACTTCACATGAAAATTAGAGTAACCTTATGCAGTATCAATGCTGAAGTGGGTGTTGATTTTTAAATATTTCTTAAATTTTTGCATCCAAAGAATTATAAATCCTCTGTCTAACTGGTTTATCAAATGAGAGCACGTTGAGTCATGGCCCTTATCATGAATATAGGTAGCATATTAAAATCATGAATGTAGTTTCTTCCAATACATTTACTTGTAATCTGCTCATATCACAAAGGGAACATAATTTCAAAAGAAATTAATAGCTCCATTGGGATACCACCTTTGACAAAGACACTGTTTGACACTGTGTTAATGCTGTGTATATTCTGAAAATTGAATGAACACCTCCTGGAAAACTGACAGTGAGAGATGTAATAGAGTAATTGAAGATTTTAAAACCCTCCCACATTCTATGAAGAATCATTTAAATTTTTAGAGATTTATTTCTATGTATACTAGAAGATTCGCCTGACGTGTGAAGACAATTTCTCTTTAAATATGGAATAAAAGTAAACACTTTACAAAAATGGAAAAGACAAGCCAACTCTGCTTCGAACTGGGAAAGTGATTGCTATCTAGGCTTAAATCCCTACAACGTCTATTCTTCCTTGGTCCTCTAGGGATTGGGATAAAGTGGGGAGAAGTAGAACATACAGGAATTGTGCAGCAGTTCAGAGCATGGTGATATAATACTAAGATAAGTTGAAATTCCCTATATGATCTTCTTTCTTAAGGGCAATCATACTACCTTAACAACCTCAACTACTGATATTTTCCAGTGTAGTATATGTAATTTATTATTGTTTTAATATAATTTGTTTTAATATAATGATGTTTAACATATGTGGTGTTTTGGTCAGGTATTGGAGGGGAGTTTGCTAGAGTTTGTTCATTCATTTAATATGTAGTCATAGGATGCCCAAATTCCAGGTATTCTTCGAGTTACTGGGTTTATAACACAAAGTTTCTGCCCTCATGAGTCTTAGATTGTAGAAGGTTATTATGGAACAGAGTATTACCGCTACTAACCTAAACTTGCTGGTTAATGACCATGAGCAAGTCAATATGTCTCTTGGTGTCAGTTTAAACTTTACGCTATGAGAGCTTTTGTTCTACTCTATTTTAGTGCATATTATTTAAACAAGTATTTATTAGGAATCTATTATATGTTAATATAATTCTCAGTCCGGTAGCCAATAGTCATAACCCACACATGTTGGCATAAAATCAGATCACTTTTCTTGTTGTCGGTATGGTATTACTATTCTTCTGGTAATCATACTTGCAAGTCTAAAATTATTTTAAATCACAATACAGTTTCAATATCCCAAAGTCAATTGGTCATCAAGAAGTGCTATTCATTTCTGTTTATTCTTATAGTAAGCATCCTTTTTAAAACTTCATTAATAACTTACTTTAATAAGCTTCAACCAAAATCCTGAATTAGTATCTTCAGAAATACCAGATAATTTTTCAAGCAAATCTTCATACCATGCAGTCTACCAAGCAATTGAGATTTGATTTCATTCTATAAGTAGCTAATTTTCTGTGACATATTCTCTTTAAACATATTAATAAATGCTATATTAAATTTATTGATAAAATTATTTTTATATAATACTAACTGATATACAGATTTAATGGAGAAAATTGAAAAAAATTCTCCAGCGGCTAGCAAAATGAAAGTTATCTGTAATACCACCATGAAATACAGTCACTGTTAATTTTTTAGTGAATGGATTTTCTGCTTAATTTTACACTTGCAAAAACAAGATCATGGCATACATCTTTTAAATGTTTAAGGTGTCATTTACATAAAATGAAATGCATCCATTTTAAGTAGATTGATGAGTATTGACAATTTTACACCCTCATGTAACCATCATCCAAATCAAAATGTAGAACAGTTCCATAACCCCAGAAAGCTCCCTTTTGCCACTTTTGAGTTAACCACCCCTCCTAGTTTTTACCCAAGACAACAATTAATTTCTGTCACTATAACATAAATTTGCCTTTTCTAGAGTTTTCTGGGTATATATATCCAAAGGAATGGAAGTCATCATATCAAAGGACTACCTGCACTCCCATGTTCATTGCAGCTCTATTAACAGTAGCCAAAATATGGAACCAACCTAAGTGTCCATCGACAGACAACTGGATAAACAAAATTTGGCACATATATATATATACACAATGGAATACTATTCAGCCATAAAAAAGAACGAAATTCTGCCATTTGCAGCAACGTGGGTGAGTCTGGAGGAAATTATGTTAAGTGAAATAAGCCAGACAAAGAAACAGAAATACCAAATGTTCTCACTCATAACTGGTTGCTAGAAAGGAAGGGAGGGAGGGAGGGAAGAAGGAAGGAATGAACGAAAGAAAGAAAAGACCACAACAATAAGCTGAACTTTCAGAAGGAGAGAACAAACCTAAGGATACTAGAGATAGGGGAAGGGAGGAGGTTTGAGAAGTGACAGGTTGGGGAAAGGGCATAAAGAAATATCACAATTTGTAAGAATGAATATGCTAATAATAATTAAAAATTTAAAAAATAATCATATAATATATATTCTTCTATGTCTGGCTTTTTTTCACTTAGCATAATATTTTTGAGACTTTTCATATTGATGTGTGTACCAATAGTTTGTTCTTTTATCGCTAAGTGTTATTCTATTATGTGACTATATCACAGTTGTTTATCCATTCCTTATTGAAGGATATTTGAGTTGCACCAAGATTTGATACATTTTATCTTTTAAGTTTTAGCTATTCTAGTGTGTGTATATTGTTAACTTGCATTTCTGTGATAACCAAGGTTGAGTATCTTTTCATGTGCTTATATCTTCTTTGGTGAAGCATTTAAGTTTTTTGACAGTTTTTACTGCATCATTTGTCTTATTAATTTAAAAGAACTCTGTATATGTTCTAGAAGGAAGTTATTTTTATCAGATTATATACTTTTTCAGTTTGTGGTTTGCCATTTCATTTTCTTAATAGTGTCTATCAAAGAGCAAAAAGTTTTAATTTTGATGATGTGAAAATCATTTTTTTTTTTTTATGTTTAGTTCTTTTTGTTTCTTATCAAAGAAATGTTCATCTACCTCATGGCTGTGCAGATTCTCCTATCTTATTTTTCTAGAAATTTTGTACCTTTGTTTTATATTTAGTTATTTGGTTCATTACAAAACAATTAACTTTTGCATTTGTTGTGAGGGAAAAGTTAACGTTCATTTCCTTTCATACTAATATCTAGTTATTCCAGCATAATTTGTGAAGAAGACTACCCTTTCTGCATTCCTTTAGATTTGTCTTTGGCCAAAAATTAATTGACGACATGTCTATTCCTGAATTCTCTGTTCTGTTCCATTAATCCGTCTGTTTGGCTTCTTTAATGTTTGGCTATTTGAGGTTGTCTGAATTTCCATATACATTTTAGAATTAGCAGGTCAATTTTGAAATTTTAAAAAATCATATGATTTTGGTTGAGATTGCTTTTATTCTACATACAAATTCCCAGAAAATGTACATTTCAACAATATGGAGTTTTTCTTATTCATGAACATAATATATATTTCAAATTATTTATATCTTCTTTGTTTTCCCAGCAATATTTTCACTTTTCAGAGTAGATGCATTTGTACATGCATTTTTATATTAATTCCTATTTAGTTTTATGGTCTTAAAACTATTGTAAATTTTTATTTTTATT
This sequence comes from Galeopterus variegatus, assembly GCF_000696425.1. Classification (NCBI taxonomy): domain Eukaryota; kingdom Metazoa; phylum Chordata; class Mammalia; order Dermoptera; family Cynocephalidae; genus Galeopterus; species Galeopterus variegatus. The sequence continues at coordinate 76,983 of NW_007731902.1, forward strand.
TTCTAATTGTTCTTTGTGATACAGAAATACAATTTATTTTTGTACATTGAGTTTGTATCCTGTGACCTTGACAAATAGTCTTATTAATTTTAGTAATTTTTTAATGAATTCTGTAAAACTTTTCACATAGGCAATCATGTTATCTACAAATAAAGACAGATAAAACGCTATCTTTTCTGTTCGCTAATATACCCTCCGCCAGTAAAGTAAAATGGTGTTAAAGACTGAGATACACAAAATGGCACCCGAGAAAGTTTCTCGGAAAACCCCCACCCAGAAAAATCCCCTAGCTGACACGTCACCTTCCCATGCATGCAATTTTGCCTGCCTGTGAGAAAGTCCCAGCTCAGCTTAAAACCAACTCGCTGCCCTCCCCTTCCTTCTTAGCCAATAGGAACAGTCCAGCTCAGCCTAACTGGATATAAAAGGCCCAGCCTGACTCTTTCTGCTGCTGCTCCCACTTTTCATCTAAGCTTGATGCCCAGATTTTCACAGTGTTAACCTTTTAACAATACCTCTTCACTCTGCATGTGCCTGACCTCAAAGTCCTTCAGTATGGTTTAACCTATGTTACCTTGGTGGTGTGCACTTCTCAACCCCATAGCAGCCCCTTTCTAGTAAGCCTTATGTTGTTTTGCCCTGCTTTTGGCAAAGGACTCAGGAAAACCTCACACACCTTTCTGATGCCTCTCTATGCACAGATCTCTGCCATCTAGAGCCCTTTCCAGCCTCTTAAGCTACTCCAAACATGGTTGGGCTCTGCTCAGGCCCTAGCTTGTTGTGACAGGTCAGGAATTTATCCATGTATCAGAAAATTGTCCCCTGGAGAAGTCTGGATGGTCATAGGATCAAATAATAAGTTTCTCTTTACTTGGGGACCATAGTCTTGCTCTTCTGTTGTCCAATATCTGAAAACAGACACCTCATATACTTAATCAGTTTTATGCTTTTTAGTGGGAGAGCTAATCCCATACTAGTTACTATTATAGCTCAAAGCAAAAGTTTATATTTACTGTTTGAATAATTTTTACTTGTTAACAGTTAATACATATTTTTCATATGCCAATATAATTTTTAAAATTTGAATACTAGTCTATTACAAAAGTGAACTGGTTTACATAATATATCCTCTATGTTTGATCATTAAAGTTAAATATGGTAATTTTGAGTGTTTTCTATGTGTCATGCATTGGGCCAAGCGTTTTACAGGCACAAAAGCATTTTGTTTTTACAATAAACCTTTAAAGTAGGGCTACAACAACACTCTTAGCATTCCAGATGAGGAAACAAAAGCATGAAGAATTAAAGTAATTTACTCAAAGTCATCAAATCAGTAAAGTGAAGTTAAGATTTAAGCCTAATTTTAATACACAGTTTAACTCTTATATGTATAACTATTACACTCAACAATCTTTTTGATGAGTAAAAAATAGTATTTCACATTCTGTTAATAATTTATTAATGAGAGGTATAAATTTTTTATAGTTTTACTAGCCATAAGTGTTTCAAATTTTGTGACTTAAATGTTCATCTCATTTGCTCAATTTTCCTTGGGATGTTCATGCTTTGTTTCTAAGAGCTCTTTATGTATGAAATATTAACCTATCAATCATTTACTGTATACTTGTGTGCTAACTCTGCTTCTGATAAAAATTGATATCTTGGGCCGGCCCGTGGCTCACTCGGGAGAGTGCGGTGCTGATAACACCAAGGCCCCAGGTTCAGATCCCATATAGGGATGGCCAGTTTGCTCACTGGCTGAGCGTGGTGCTGACAACAACAAGTCAAGGGTTAAGACCCCCTTACCGGTCATCTTTAAAAAAAAAAAAAAAAGTTGATATCTTATGAAACTACTTAAGCATTCGTCTATGTTTTTACTTTTTTCCAACTCTTCAGTTTCTATTACAGAAATTTGCTGACTAAACATAATATCAATGATTTAATATGATAACAATTTCACTTATTAATATTTGTAGGTATGTTCCTAAGCCTTCCATTTTGTTTGATTGTTCTTGATGACTATTTTGTCATTTCTTGAGTATACAGTAGTACATTTCTTTAATTATCTTATTTACATAATATATCTTAATATCTGAAAGTGCACATCCCTTTTCAGTAATGCTTTTGTCAGAATCTTTGTGATTATTCTTGCCTTTTCCATATTCCATATGAACCTGAAAATAAGTTTGTTAATGTATCTGTGATATGTATATGTGTTTCTTTGTATATCACCTCATGGTCATGTTTATTTATAGAGTTAGCCTTAGCATTTCTAACTTCTCAGATGAGAAAACATGCATTTATATATATGATTCAATATTTTTAAATTTTATTCACACACATCTACAATTTTTAATGTTATTCCCCAAAGTTTATATTTTTGATTCCTATGATGAATGCAATTTTCTCTGTTTTCTTTTTCTACAGGTTATTAATAGCATAACAGAAAGCTATTTTACTTTGAATATTATATTTATAACCAGTCATCTTACTGAGAACTTTTAATGTTTCTTTAAATTTTAAGATGATTGCCTTAGATGTAATAATCTTAATAAAATTCTAAAATAAAACAAATGATATAAATATATTTGTAACAGGTACTTTATTTTTCTTACATATATACAATGGCTAAAACTGTTAGAAAAATATTTAATTACAATTGAGGTAGAAGGCATTCTTGTCTAAAAATTGATTTTAATAAACATGTTTCTAAAGTTTCATTTATAAAGATAATGTTGGCTGTTAGTTTAAAATATAATAATTGTCTTGTTAAAAATATATACTATACTTCCAGGGCCAGCCCCGTGGATCACTCGGGAGAGTACGGCACTGGTAGCGCCAAGGCCATGGGTTCGGATCCTATATAGGGATAGCTGGTGCGCTCACTGGCTGAGCGCGGTGCAGACAACACCGTGCCAAGGGTTGCGATCCCCTTACCGGTCAGAAAAAATAAAGAAAAAAAATATATATATATATATATACTTCCATATCTATTTTTTATTGTGACAATATATAAAATTTAATCAAATGCATTTTAGCATCTATTTGGATGATCTTATAAATTTACTCCTCCTATTTTATGATGTAGCAAATTTTATTAAAACATATGTTTGGCATTCCCAATGTAAACTCTAGAGATTAAAAAATCCAAGAATTTTAAACAAAATAAATTATCTTATTTTTATTAAACTAAAAAGTATAATATAGTGAAATATTATGAGTTACATTTACCTATTGAAATAAAAAGGTCTTCATTATATTTTAGTATATTCCTTCACTGTTCTTCATGTTTTAAGTATATTCTTTCACTCTTTACCAATTACAGTATTTCTCATTTTTATATATGCTTCTTGGTTATATTAATTTTTTGTCTTTCACAATGTTTTGTCTTTTAACAAAAATTATATCAGCAAAGCATTTATACATTCTGTAGTATTGTTCTTAATCTGTTTTTTAATTTATAAATCTTTTTCTCCTCTTTTGTTTAGGTTTACAAGTATTTTGTTATTCTCTTTCACAATTTGTCAGATGAGTGTTTAACTATTCTCATTTCTATTCATTATTTTTTGATCAAAAAAATCACGTTTGTGTCTTACAGTATCTTTGCATCTAGTTCATATATTTTATGTGGCTTTATCAATTTTTCTATGTATTTTGTATTTGAACAAAAACATTTGAAAGTAAACTATGAGAAGTTTCTTTTTTAATTTATGTAACCTTCCACTTTTGTTCATATTGTCTTATTAATTCTTAATCTCATGTTACTAATTCCCAAATAAGTATCTTGCATATTTCATTTTTTGATACTCTTTGTGGCTTATTACAAGCTCAATTTCTATAAATGTACAATGAGTGATAGTAGAAAAATTATACTTTCTGCTGGAGGGCACTTTACTCAAGTTATATATCTAAAATATTTCATGACCAATTTCAATATTAATTAACTTAATTAAATCTATTATAATATTATTCATGATTTTTTTACTTGATCTGTCAATAACTGAGAGAGCTCTAGTAAGTATTGAATTATAACTGTGTTTCAATGATTTTCTGCATTAATTTTTCCTTTTGCTTGCTGTATTTTATTGCTAGATTATTTCAAGGAAGAGTGTGTGGGTGTTGCTTTGCCTCACAGGGATTTGTCACCTCTCTTCCCCTGGGTGATGGAGCTGTAAAAATGATTACTCAAAGGCCATTTCTTCTGAGTAGTGAGAGACCACAATGGGGTTAATTTCCGGGAACCTCAAGAGTGAGGCATTCCTACCTTTTGGAATTGAACCATGAATTGGGGTTCTTGCCCCACATTTATTCTCCAGACCAGGAAGTTACAGAAAAAGAACATAGGTGAGGTTATGGCCAATTATAGTTTAGCAATAGAGGCTGGTAACATTCAGTGAAACAAGCAAAGTGACATTCCATAATGCAATTTACAAAAGGTTGAGTTGATCCACCAACAAAAGTTTGATCTTAGCAAACCCTGTTTTTCCCTACAGCAATTTCCCCAGCATTTTAATATAGCAATCAAGTAACTTGTCTGTCCTTGAGCCAGCAACCTTGCTGTGTTACAATTCTATATGTTACAACAGAGAGTTTAGCCTGGGGAAAGTTTCCTGTCTTTTGCAAGGTTAACATTTCTATATGTTCTTTTAAGAAGTTAGGCTAAACCTGAAACTGCAGGGCTTTGGAGATCCTGTGAAATACATTTGCTTTATAAATATTGGTATATTCCACATGTGGGTAGCAAATTTTTCTGTGCTTGAGTAGTACAAATGTTGTCTAAGGCTAAAATTATTGGATTACAAACTTTCCCCACTGAAATTTGTGGACTTCTGATCTTTGCTGTTGTAATTGATTCCTATATTAGGATGATTGGTTATTCATTCCTTCTATTTTCCACACTAGAGAGACATTTCAATGTTCCTGTGAGCATCTTTACCCCATTTCCAATTGTATCTCCCTCCTCAACACTATAGCCCTCAAACTGCTCTACACCTGTGACCCTCGCCCTGTACTTGTTGCTTTAATCAGGGATGGTCACAACAGCACTAGTTTCCCCACACAGCCAAACAAGTCAACATTGATCTCACTATTATCTATGCAATATATTGATGAGTACAAAGCAGAAGAAATTTTAGTTTTTTCCATTTTCTGTAGAACAAATGCACCACTGTGATGGTTAATTTTAGGTTTGGATTAAGGGATACCTAGAGAGCTAGTAAAGAATTACTTCTGGGTATGTCCGTGAGGGTGCTTCCATAAGAGACTGGCATTTCAATCAGTAGAATGAGTAAGGAAGATCCACTCTCACCCAATGTGGGCAGCACCACCCAATCAGCTGTGGACCCAAACAGAACAGAAAGGCAGAAGAAAGGCAAATTTTCTCTTTTTCTCTCTTTTAGAGCTGGGACATCCTTCTTCTCCTGCCTTTGGACATCAGAACTCCAGGTTTTCTAGCTTTTGGACTCAGGGACTTGCACCAGTGGCACCCCAGGGTTTTAAGGCCTTCAGTATTCAGACTGAGAGTTACACCATTGGCTTCCCTGGTTCTGAGTCCTTCAGTATTGGATGGAGCCATGCTACCAGCTTGCCTGGTTCTCCAGCTTGCAGATTCCCTGTCATGGGACTTCTCATCCTCCATAATCACATGAGCCAATTCCCCTAATAAATATTCTCTCATATATGTATCTATATATTGGTTTTGTCTCTCTAAAGAACTCTGGCTAGCACAACCATCATGGATAAATGTACAGTTGGCCCTCCATATCCATTTGTTCCACATCTGTGCATTCAACCAACTGCAAATCAAAACTATTCAGAAAAAAAAAATTGCATCTGTACTAAACGTACACAGATTTTTTTTCTTGTCATTATTCCCTTAGCAATACGCTATAACAACTATTTACATAGCATTTACATAGATATTAGAAATAATCAAGAGGTGATTTAAAGTATACAAGAAGGTGTGCATAGGTTATATGAAAATACCATGCCATTTTATGTCAGGGACTTAACATCCACAGATTTTGGTATCCACAGGAGGTCCTGGAAACAATTCTCTACAGATACTAAGGAAGGATTGTATGATAAATAATTTGTTTTATCGAGTCCCCACAAATTGGAAGTTGACCCTTTTGTAAAAAAATTTAACTTTGGGAATCAGATTTACTCTTCCCAGCATGAAAATTTTGTTAGAATATTTTAGAACACTCTAAAAATAAATTGTGCCCTCTTCATACCTAAAGGCTGTATTAAGGATAAATTTTTTTTGTAAGTATGTTAAAACTATAGTAGGCCATGGCAGGCCCTGTATATGCCCAATGAGAAAGCAAATATGGAAAAAAGCCTAGCAACTGATATAAGAACTTACCTTATAAGATAGTAGAAACCCTCTTGAGTATTGCCATTGTTTCTTTCCCAACCTAAAGATACAAAGGACAAAGACTCCTTTGATCTTTCCTTTCTGATCTACAGAGTGCTTTATCCCATACAGGTTGCACTCAGGATCTGCTTCATGAGGAGGAAAAGAAGCATCAAAAACCTCATCCAGATTTTTGTGTGTTGATTTTGTATCCTGCTACTGTGCTGAACTCTTTTATCACCTCTAAGAGTTTTTTAATAGATGATTTGGGCTGTTCGATATATAGGATCATGTCATCTGCAAACAGGGACAGTTTGACTTCATCTTTTCCAATCTGGATGCCCTTTATTTCCTTCTCAATTCTGATTGCTCTGGCTAATACTTCCAATACTGTGTTGAATAGGAGTGGTGAGAGTGGGCATCCTTGTCTGGTTCCTGTTCTTAAAGGAAAAGCTTTCAGTTTTTCCCCATTCAGGATGATATTGGCAGTGGGTTTATTATATATGGCTTTGATTATGTTGAGATACTTTCCATCTATACCTAATTTATAAAGGGTCTTTGTCATGAATGAGTGTTGGATCTTATCAAATGCTTTTTCGGCATCAATAGAGATGATCATATGGTCCTTGTGTTTGATTTTATTAATATGATGGATCACATTTATTGATTTGCGTATGTTGAACCAACCTTGCTTCCCTGGGATGAATCCCACTTGATCATGGTGAATGATCTTACATATGTGCTGTTGTATTCTGTTTGCTAATATTTTATTGAGGATTTTTGCATCAATATTCATCAAGGATATCGGCCTGTAGTTTTCTTTCTTGGTTATATCTTTACCTGGTTTTGGTATCAGGATGATGTTTGCTTCATAGAATGAGTCTGGAAGCTTTGCTTCTGTTTCAATCTTTTGGAATAGTTTGTAAAGAATCGGTGTCATTTCCTCTTTGAATATTTGGTAAAATTCTGCTGTGAATCCATCTGGTCCTGGGCTTTTCTTTGTTGGGAGCTTTCTGATAACAGCTTCAATCTCCTTTATTGTTACTGGACTGTTCAGGTTTTCTATATCTTCTTGGTTTAATTTTGGAAGCTTGTGTGAGTCCAGAAATTTATCCATTTCCTCCAGGTTTTCGAACTTGTTGGCGTATAGCTGTTTATAGTAGTCTCGGATGATTCCTTGTATTTCATTTGGGTCAGTTGTAATATCACCTTTTTCATTTCTAATTTTTGTTATTTGAATCTTCTCTCTTCTTTTTTTTGTTAGCCATGCAAGTGGTTTGTCAATTTTATTTATCTTTTCAAAAAACCAACTTTTTGATTCGTTGATCTTTTGTATTGTTTTTTGAAAAGATAAATAAAATCGACAAACCACTTGCACGGCTAACAAAAAAAAGAAGAGAGAAGATACAAATAACAAAAATTAGAAATGAAAAAGGTGACATTACAACTGACCCAAATGAAATACAAGAATCATCCGAGACTACTATAAATAGCTATACACCAACAAGTTCGAAAACCTGGAGGAAATGGATAAATTCCTGGACTCACACAAGCTTCCAAAATTAAACCAAGAAGATATAGAAAACTTGAATAGGCCAATAACAATAAAGGAGATTGAAGATGTTATCAAAAAGCTCCCAACAAAGAAAAGCCCAGGACCAGATGGATTCACAGCAGAATTTTACCAAACATTCAAAGAAGAAATGACACCGATTCTATACAAACTATTCCAAAAGATTGAAACAGAAGCAAAGCTTCCAAACACATTCTACGAAGCAAACATCATCCTGATACCAAAACCAGATAAAGATATAACCAAGAAAGAAAACTACAGGCCAATATCCTTGATGAATATAGATGCAAAAATCCTCAATAAAATATTAGCAAACAGAATACAACAGCACATATGTAAGATCATTCACCACGATCAAGTGGGATTCATCCCAGGGAAACAAGGTTGGTTCAACATACGCAAATCAATAAATGTGATCCACCATATTAACAAAATCAAACACAAGGACCATATGATCATCTCTATTGATGCCAAAAAAGCATTTGATAAAATCCAACACTCATTCATGACAAAGACCCTTTATAAATTAGGTATAGACGGAAAATATCTCAACATAATTAAAGCCATATACAATAAACCCACGGCCAATATCATCCTGAATGGGGAAAAACTAAAAGCTTTTCCTTTAAAAACAGGAACCAGACAAGGATGCCCACTCTCACCACTCCTATTCAACACAGTATTGGAAGTATTAGCCAGAGCAATCAGAAAAGAGAAGGAAATAAAGGGCATCCAGATTGGAAAAGATGAAGTCAAACTGTCCCTGTTTGCAGACGATATGATCCTATATATCGAACAGCCCAAATCATCTATTAAAAAACTCTTAGAGGTGATAAAAGAGTTCAGCACAGTATTTTATCTGCAGTGCTTTGTGATGACTTGATAACAAGCCAAAGGGGAAATATCTTAACACTGAAGCTTGTCAATCTTGACCAGTTTCAAAGTAGGGCCAGCCCGTTATTGTCAGTACTACGTCAGAGCATTTGAAAATGTGATTTAGAATTTTATTTTTATTTTATATTTGAAATGTTTACAAATTTGTGACATATGAGAAACCATATGACACACTTTTTATTATTGATTTTATTTCTGCTACCAGGAAAGATGAGTTATTACTATAAGTCTTTGATCATCACACTGCCAGAGGTTGGCCATTTGCAAACCATGTCCTACAGAGCCTAATGGAGGTTTATTTTATGAGGTCTAAGACAAACTTTATATATTTTGAGTGAAGATATTCTTTAAAGGGAAGTTTGTAAATATTTGTGACATACTAATATTTAATTTATTTTTTTCTCTATCTCTTCAGATTACATTTTTATTTTCAGCAAGTGCTGAACATAAAAGATTAAGCAGAATACCTAACCTCAGGTACACAGAATATTTCCTGCCCTTCCCCTCATAAAAGAAATTCACATCCTAATCCCCAGAACTTGCCAATATGTTACCTTTATGTAAAAAAGGATGTTACTAACGTGATTAAATTAAAGACCTTGAAAAGGGGAGATTATCCTCGATTATCTCAATTCAAGTCCTTAAAAGCAGAGAACCTTTCCTAGCTGTGGTCAGAGGAAGATGCGGCTACCAAAGAACAGTCAGAGAGAGGCGATGTTGCTGGCTTTGCAGGTGGAGGAAGGAGGCCATGAGCCAAGGAATGTGGGGTGCTTCCAGAAATTTGCAATGGCTTTTCATAGAATTTTCTACTGTTTTAAAGTGTTTATCAATTCTTCCAATACTCGCCAGAGTCAGGGGTCTTACTCATCATGGAAAATCAGCTCATGGACCATCAGTAATTGGCTATATTAGGTCATAATTTAATTACTAAATGGTTTTGTGGCAAATAATAAAATGTATCTTCCAAAACACTGTAATTTCATCCACTATACCTTTATTTAATCACCATACGGCATTGCTGGTGCCCAGACATAACCTGAATGACATTATTCAACAAGTATATAGAGATTTTTTCCAGTACTTAAAAAGAAAAATTACGTAAAGAAGAAATGTTAGTAGCATTTCTAGTCAAGCAATCCACCTTTATTTATGATAAAGAACAATCATTTTGTAGAATAAATCTATAATTACTTTATAATTATGGGAAATAAATTGCTTTATGTAGTTTACATAAATTAGCACAAACAGATGTTAGCAAAATTTTTGAAAAACTAGAATTGTGGAGTTTGTGACATGAAATATCGACTTTTATGTAAAAATAAAAATACTATTTCGTTTGCTTTACTGATAATATTGACAGGGGTTTTTAAAAAATATATAATAAAGAAGCAGATATCTAAAAGAATTAAATAGAAAATAACTGGTGCAAAGGTGTATTTTATGCACAAACAACATGCTAATCTAATTTCCAGGAAACTTCACGTGGCTGAGAAAATTTTATTGTACAGATCATATTTATTATGCAATATGAAGAAAGAATATCCATTTTCCCCTGCTTTCTCTGTTTTCCTCTATGGAGGTCAACTGTAGAAGAATAGTATGTTGCTAGTGTGCCTGCCAAGTTTTAATTGAAATGTTGTGATAAATTTCACTGCCAGGTCAGATGTTATTTTCTGGTTAAGGAGGGTCAAGTTGGTCTCTTAAAGAACCACTTTTGATTTTTATAGTGTCCAGTGATTTGTTCCTGGAAGTTGATTTACCACAGATCTGACCTCTGTCCTCTCAGTTGACCTTTGCCAGCATTGTCAAGTCTCCAGTTCACCTATGGCCACTGGCAGAAAAAAAGTATTTTATTAAACTGGGCTTCTCATTTTATTAGTGTGAAAATAGGCCTTTTCTAATCGATAGGACAGGAAGCATTCACTTTACTGCTTTAGACTAGAGACTAAAGGTCATTTAACACAAATAGAATGAAGCACATAACAAAAACGGCAGTAAATATTTGATGAGTCAGCATAAATAACGGTTAACTTAAAAAAAAAAGAAGTCTGCCCTCTTGAGCTTATATATTACGTTAACAGAAATATTAAAATTGTTGAAATTTAAAACGACTACGTTTTGGATGATAATCCCTACAAATGGTTAGTTTTAAATTACAGTTTTTGTTTGATTTTTGAATATATCTATCCCAAGGTTCAAATAATACCAATGTTTATAAAGAATATAGCTTCTATTCCACAAGTTCAAAGTGTTTTAATTTTAAAAATACTATAAAACCTCCTTAAAGAGACTGAATTTTGGAGTGCATTAGTAAACTGCCTAGCAAGAAAAACAAAGAAGAAATGGCAATAACTTTGCATTTCACTGATGAAAATGTTGTGGAAGTGACATTAGGAAGTTAGGAATACACACTCATAATCTTCATCTTGCTGAGCATTTTTCAAGATTGGTATGCTGGCTATAATCACTTAGAATCATTACAGACTGGCTTTTTGTAAGACCTACAAAATTCTACTGTCGTATTTCAAATATACATCTCACGGATCTTTACAATTTTTCATTAACACTTGAAAATTCACTTACATTACTTGAACAACAGCTTCACTTTTATCATTTAAGACAACATAGTTTGGGCATTTGTATGCCATGCAAATGTAAACAAATGCTAATATGATGACCATTTTTTATCTACATTTACAATACCTTAACAGTATTGTTTGGTACATGTTTTATTGAAATATCGTGTGTGTATATATATAAATATAAATATATAGTCACTGCAGCAAAAACTTTCTATGATAAAAGCTTTAATCAACATGCAACAATAAAAGGATGATTGAATTACTTCTTTGAATAGTGGATAGGAGTTACTGATAAGAAATTTAGACATTTTAAACAACTTACTTAAAGCTGATGATTGTTCTTGAGCAAGTGATTAACTTCAGATTATGTACCATTTAAAATTTGGAGTTGAAGAATGATTACTTCTAAATTTAGAATTACATCAGCTAAGGTACACGAAAGTAAAATGCGCAACATGGTGTTATTTTAATTCTTTCTTGGTGAATTTTATTCAGCATACTTACTTACTAAGCTGAATGTAAAGCTGCTTTCATTATCATAGAACTGCAATGTGTGCACTTCCATGCTCTTGTTATTTATGTAAATTACTGGCAGTCATAAAAAGCTTAGAAAAGTTTACTATTCAAGAGTATAATAGTTAATAGAGTGCTGTGTCAGGGTAATCTTATCATACAAAGTAAGCAAGGAATTTGTCTATATAACAAAGAAACGAGATTTTATAACTGGTGGTCTATAGTTCTTTAGAAATAATCAGTCTCTGAGGTTTCAAATATGCAAGGTCAGCTTGATGGATTTCTATAAATTTATATAAAACTAAAGAAATAGATTTTGTTGGCCTACATGAAAGGACACATAATTAGCATTAATGAATTTTTTATTTTTCATCCAATTATTTAAGTATAATGTCATTACAGGTCCAGAGAATGTGAGGGGAGAGAGTAGGACAGTGAAAAGATGACCTTGGGTTTGATTTCCTTCAGACTGTGTGCTGGGTTGGGAAGTGGGAATTAGGAGCTGACTTCACGAAAACCTATATGGGCCCTGAAGCATGAGGCCACCCAGCTGACAAGGAGCAAAACAGTCTATGTGACAATGCCATTAATTCTATATCACCTCCCCTAGGACAATCAAATCACTCAGTTAACTCCATGCCCTGGAATTATATGGATGTAGGGTTTCTATGGCACGATCATCTCTGAGTTTGACTTTATCATGTCTGTCACGCCACTCCATTTAACTATTTTTTTTTGGTTGATTTTTGTCTTAGTCCATTTTGCACTGCTACAACAGAATACCTGAGACTGGGTAATTTATAACGAACAGAAATTTATTTGGCTCATGGCTCTGGGGGCTAGGAAGTCCAAGACTTAGGGGCTGCATCTAGCGAGAGTCTTCTTGCTGTATCACCACAAGACAGAAGAGCAAAAAGAACACACTTGAAAGAGTAAGAGGGAGGCCAAACTCACTTTTATAACAAACGCACTCTCATGATAACAACCTTTATCCATTCATAAGGGCAGAGTTCTCATGATCTAAACACCTCTTAAAGGTCCTACCTCTCAATACCATTGCATTAGGGATTAAGTTTATAAAACGTAACTTTGGGGGACACATTCAAACCATAGCAATTTTTATGAACAATCAATGAAAATGGAAATAAGAAAGATTAAAACAAAATAATATATATATAATACAGACATACACATATTATAATATATAGTATACATATACATATATAATATACATACATATACACACACACATTTATTCTTTTTAAAATGCTTCTTTTGTGCCATTATATCCCAAGTTAGCTCATAAAGGTCAATTATTATTTTGTGAAATATATTTCATGTTTTATTTAATTCATATTTATTTATTAAAGCAACTGTAAACTTCAATGTGCTTCCGTATTTTCACCTGCCTTCATGTCCTTTGTCCTTTGGCTTATAAATTAATGAATTACTATTTGAGAGTATGTCTTTTTTTTTTTTTTTTTTCTATTTGATGTTTAGCAGATGCCACCTGTTTCTAGAGGACAGGGTGTTTGTTGTTATTAAGGCACAATACAGAGTATAGAGCATATAAACACAGTTGTTGGAGTATAATTACTTGAGCTCTTTATGGAGGTGGATCATCTCATAGTACAATGCTCAACAGGACAAAGTAAGGCCAACTGTCTGTTACAGCATCAGCTGCCACACCAAGTTTGGTGTTTTGCCACCAACACCAAGTCTTTTTTGTTTATCAGGTAATTAACAGTAATGATGTCTTGCTGCTTGGCTTTGTTTCAGAACCAAGGCTCCTCTCTGCAGATTTGGGTGGACTCCTAGGCTCAGAGGCCCGTGGCCTAACTGCGATAAGCACCAGCAGGCAATTCTAAGCTTAATTACCTCTCTGTTTTGTTCTTTACAGTGGGCAATAAACATCCAGTCTAAAGGCAATTTGTAGGAGAGAGGGGAGAAAAAAGGGAGGGGGTGTCTCCTCTCACATCAATGCATCCATCAAATAAACTAACTTAAAAATGTTTTGACCTTGAGTTCTTAAACATTACTGCAATTCCCATCTTATAAGGAAAAGCATTTTAAAGAAAGTATTCAAATAAAACACCACCCTACAGATAGGCAGTCTGTTTATGAAATATGAGGGAATTCAATTACCCATGAATGGATGAATGGCTTTTTTTCCCTCTCTTTGTCTGGCCATCATTGTTATTCTGGATTTCTTTAACAAAAGATATCAAAATAAACAGAAATGTCTTCGATGAACTGTGAGCCTGCAGTTAAGTGGCATATGTATGAGAGTGTGCCTCTCCGATATGTATTTAGTATAGTTATGATTTTTTAAGGGTACATTATTGAATTTTTAGCAAAATCACACTAAAAAAAGAAGAAATTACTATATAAAAATAATCAGTGCTCTAAAAAAATACCACATGTAGCTTTTAAATTTTTTTCTTACAAAAGCAGGAACACTAATTTTATTAGAAGTCTTAAATAAAATGAGATAATTTTGATTAGAATCTGGTAATTATAAATAAATTTATATGGAAACTGTATGCATTTGTTTTTTTGGCTTTTATAGCGTTTTATTTTTATTTTTTAAATTGAAACATAATTGTACACACGTATCTATGGGGTAAAGTGTTGAATATGTGATGCTAAAATCAGGATAATTAGTATATTCAACCTTACACAATGTAATCATGTTTTGTGTATTTGTTTTACTATTTGTAAGTTTTTAATCTCATTGACTGACTATTTTATTGATTTGATAGCTTTTTTCCCATGAAACCACATTTTAAAATAAACTTTAGTACACAGCATTTGCTAGTAATTTTCAGTGCTTGTTAGTGGTATCTAGAATATTTTAAATGCCAAAATTCTAAAATTGTAGAGATAATTTTATTAATTATAAGCTTTAATATTATTAACCACATTATTTTTGCTGAATAGCTCTTGCAAACAAATGATCAACCATTTAAAATGAAGTTTACCCATCCCTTATTTATGAAGCATTTAATTATTCTACAAGGTATTCCATATTTGGTCTCTTTTCCACTTAATAGAATATTTGGGTTAAATTATAGATTTTGCATGTATAAGACCAAGAGGTTCAATACATAATTCAAATAGCAAAATGATTTTCCATTATATTTAACACATTTAAATAAACCTTCTATGGAAGGATTCATATGGAAAGGAAGGGCATTTGTATAAAAATGTGACCTTTACATTTTCAAAAGAAATTTTGCGCCAAATATATTCAGTCCTGTGAAATTCCTCTGACATAGTTAGTTGGAAATATTCCCACTTCTTACTAATGTTTCTCAGATTTTCATGGGTGAGATACATTTTATAAAAATGTTGCATGGCCTTCTCTCCAATACAAAAGCAAGGACACTATTGCTTTGCTTAGCATTCATGGAATCTTTTCCATTTTTTACTACATTTTAAAAACTAAGTTTTGCATGTTTCATCGAATTTTATTCCATTTTTATATGTGCATAGAAAAGGGACTATATTAAAATTTAAACAGTATCCAACTTATTAAATATAAAACATCAGAAATATTATCATATTTTTACTGCATCTATAATTCACCAGGCTATATAGTAAGGCCACCAGTAACATGTACATCAAAATGTGTTTAAATTATATTTTTTTCACTAAATTTATTCATTACTGAGTTAACACGTTTAAAATTCATTCTACTGAAAGAAAAAAGTGAATAGATTGTTCAAATGAGACAGTGTGTAGAAGTATATAGTTTATAGTAAGTGGTTATTTTGAGAAATATCATAAAGGTGACATGATAATCTAACAGAATGAATCTGTAGAACTCTTGAAACCTAATGGCTCTTTTTCTTTTTTAATGTAAAGTTTTCTGTTACCTCAAGGTTCATAGAGGAACAAAGAAGTCCTTTGCACCATTTTCTCATACATGTTATAAACATAAAGGGCTTAGACTAAATTGTCACTTAATAAATCATAGCTATTTTATTATTATTCACACCAAAATGGTGATTATTATTAATTATTATTTTGTTTGTGTAAAAAGTAGCATTATAATAATTATCTTTGAAACTGTGTTGTCAACTGGAAAAAAACAGTTTTATATCTCAGAAGAATGACTGTGACTATTACCTCTTGGGAAATCACATCAACTTTGCAGTTGGATCTGGAAGAAGGTTGGAAAGAGAAAATGTAACTGCTCATCCTAGGACCCTCCTACTTTTCTTCCAAATGACATGATTTGAGCAGAGTACATTTTCTACACTGTCAACCACAAAACAAGGCCATGAATGGTAAAGGATGTAGTAATTTTTTAACTAAGAACCTGTAATACACTCCGCAAATGCAAGAAAGAAGTTCCTAAAATCATTTCCACCTTAGGCCATCTTTTCCTAACAACAAAATGTCTTGGCAATCAAATGTTTAGTAAAATAACAATAGCAGTCAAGTCAGCTGATTTTCTTTGTTTATTTAACTCAATTCTGTGGGACAGAACTATTTAGACATGAACTGAATGACTTCATCTGAACCTCTGTAGGCACATGCTTTGTTGATTTGGACTTAAGGGTAGATCCATGCACATCAAAACTCATATTCACACTATTTTAGTTGTTTTATAAACTGGAATTAAATTTTAAATTTGAATAGGAATCTGAGAAAATTCACAAGTGGTCAAGTTTTTAGGTAAGGATAAAATTACCTAACTTGGTAGAGACTGTGTACAAACCTTGATAACCCGCAAATATTAAGCAGAAGACTTGAACACTATTTTTTTGGTATTTTATTTTTCTTTTCTTTTCTTTTTTCACGCTGCTTTTACATTTTCTTCACAAATCACAGAAAGGAAAGGAAGTAACAATAATAATGACAACGATCCATTTTGACCATCTTATTATTTTCCCATTATTCATCTGAGAGCTACAATGCAGGCTTAACCATCCTGTAAATACTTATTTAGCAAAAGGAAACATAATATATTTTTTTCTCAGACTCTCAGCATTGATATATTGAAATAGCAGGGAAGGAAAAAAACGGCCCATAATGCTTCATTAGTTAATTGTGCAGAATACAGCTCTTTAGGGGTAAACAAGTGAAGGACATTTGCTGAATGGCCCGTCCTCCTCGTCATGCATATTATGGCCTAATGATGCCAGTAATGGTAGGAGGCTCCTGGAGAGTCATCTGTCAAATTAGCACATTGAATTATTTATTGCCTCAGAGTAAAATTGTTGAAAGGTAGCAGCTGAGACATGGTTTTTATAAATCTAAAATTCAGAAAAAAAAATACTAGAAAACTCATACAGCTGCTTTAAGGGTACATTTGCTTTTTAACACTTGCATTTATGAACACAATAGGCCTTACTGGGTAAACAGACTGAGTTTATTTCTATCTTTAAATCTTATAGTGTGCGTGCATGTGTGTGTGTGTGTGTGTGTGTGTGTGTGTG
Source organism: Galeopterus variegatus (assembly GCF_000696425.1). Classification (NCBI taxonomy): domain Eukaryota; kingdom Metazoa; phylum Chordata; class Mammalia; order Dermoptera; family Cynocephalidae; genus Galeopterus; species Galeopterus variegatus. The sequence goes on from NW_007731902.1 coordinate 94,350, forward strand.
TGTGTGTGTGTGTGTGTGAAATCCCGAGTGTTCACGCCATTAGTTATAATGTAATAACCTAAAACTGAAGTTGTTATTCTAAGTCTTCATAACTCATTTCAACTACACCACCTATATAAAATATGAGACAAAATGCCAATATTTATTAAGCTCTGTGCCCAGAAACTAACAGGAAGAGAATGGTTCTTTACTTCCAGTTCACGAAACTGTTCACATTTTTGTTCTAGCATAAAGTTGTCTAAGATAAAAAGTCTGCTTTCCTGCGACTTGGAGAAGGAAACAAAGCTGTGCTGAACTCTTTATAGAACAAGCCAATAAGCATGATAAGAATCATAAACTGAGAAGAATCTAAGCATTTGAAGGTTTGAGTAGACTAACAAATGTAAGATCTTCCAAAAAAGATTATTTTACTAGTTGTTCAGTATATGTTTAGTGAATATGGGAAGAAATTCATTTTTTCTGTTAATAAATACTATATAGAGAAATGAATTCACTTACCCACTTATTCTACTAGCCAATGAAGTGTCACTCTTCTGGGAGAAATTAAAACAAGAAAAAGAAAACAGTTTACCAATTCTCTCTGGTCCCTATTCTTTATTTTTTTTTTTAAATTTCTACACTCAGAGAACTACTCAGGAAGATATAAAATTTTGATTGTGAAATAGACTGCTGATTTCAAATAAGCAGAGCTACACCATGTAGTATTTAGTCTTAAAGTAGTAATTGAATGACCTCAAAAACACAAATTTGAATCACCATGAGCAGTTGAGGATACATATATGTGTGTGTGTATCCATATTGGTCAGAAACAGTTACAATTTATTCAAGTGATATCCTGGTACTAAGAGTAAAACTGGTAACTGCCAACTTCTGAGCTGGCTGGACAACTTATTGGGTAAGGGATCATAGAGAAGCTAGCGCTGGATCACTCAGGGTCTTGAAGCATGAATGAGTTTGCAGTGATCAGAGGGAAAGACATAAACAAGCCATTCTGGAGAAAAGTTAATCAGGAAGAAGCAGTTGGGGAAATATATAAAAAAAAATTAGCCTAAAATCCAAGTTGTGTAAGATCATGAAATGTCTCAAATCTCGAATATTGTGGTAAGGAGTATGTAATTCCAAAGTTTTGATTTTGCTCTTTTGTTCTTTCTATATCACATTGCCTCCTGCATAGTCACCACCTCAGCTTTTTACCTTCATTTCTAATAATTATCCTATATCCCTTATTTCTGTGTTTTCTTCTCTCCTCATTAACCTCTTTTATTGTAGATCTACTCCTAGAATGAGGCACCCTGTCTCATTTGGCTGCTTTGTGTTGAAATCTTTTCTCCCTCTTTTCTTCTACTAATCTACTAAAATACCATCAAGTTATATTAACTCACTAATATTTAAATATTTTTATCTTTAAAATTGACAGTAGAGTTGTAAGTAGTCTCACATCCACACTTATTTCAATACTCAAAAGATAGGATTGAAATACCTTGCTTATGTTACAAACCATGACATGACAACTGAATCGAGAAATATAATTTCGGCTGTACACCATTTGTCCAGAGAAATCACCAACCATTTTGATACTCATATAGATATACTTTAATTATCACTATCCACATATGTGTCATACGTGGTCCTCAAAATATTTCAAAAATGAAAATTTTATGGACAGTACAACTGCTGCAAGTGGTTGGATAATTTTTATAAAAAATCATGCTATATTGTTTTTAGAATAGTTATCTATTACAAATGCAACAATATTTTTGTTTGATTGAGGCAGGTAACCAACTGATGCTGACTTGACGTTTAGAAAACCGGAACCTCCTCTACCATACTCCAAAGAGCTGTGGGAATGACCCTGGAACAGGGAGTAGTCGCAGCCAAGTGTTGAAGCAGGTCACATTTAGCTTGCTTTGGATGATTACTGAAATAATTTCACATCTAGGAGCTGCTGTTGAAACAAATGTGGGTAGGTTTTGTAGACAAACTGAGGTTTTATTCTGAAAGTGTATTATTTTAAAGGAGTCATATTTACAGATAAGACCTGAGGGAGTGGTGTTGGTAATCCAGTAGGTGGCAACCTTCCCTCAGAATATATGTCCAAACAAGGTCCTAGTTCACTAGTTCAGGTTTGGGATGTTCTCCCTCCCTAAATTAACACCAATGATCTGTCTCTGAAAGTTCAAAACTCCAACAAAAGAACAATCCTCCGTATGTTTTAGAACACTATCCATGCTCTTAGCTAAATTTTAGTGACTTTAGCTTGCTTCATCAAACTAAATCAGGCATTCTTTGACCCTTGCATTACTTTTTTTCTTGTCATCAGTTATACGGGTATAGATACTTTAGTATATAACATTCCCATCACCTTTATCAAATTACTCATGTACTGTATACTAGAAGCTTCTCTTGGCCAAATATCAGTTTATAACACTCTCAAGAGAGTAAATGAGAACCTGTAAGATGTCATCATCATTGAAATATTTTTAAGGCAGAAAATTTAAATGATTTTGAGAACTATATATGACACTTTGTCATATCTACCCCTCCCGTTAAGGAATTTAGGGTTGAAAGTTTTATAAAGGCTTGTGCAATATAATCAGACCATTTCTCAGTGAGAAGTTTGAAAAATAGACTGTATGAGGAAAGACAAAAGCAATGAGAAAGTCTTATCATGGAGAGAAAGTTTATAGGAATATTTGCTATGCTGTGATGTATTTTTGTTGTAAAATTTTCTGATGATGTATAACATAATTATTATTACTGTCATTCTGGTATTTTAAGGCCATTCTTCCTAGTAACCACACATAGGCTAGCTGTGATCTTCAGTCTTTTCAGCTTGTTTTGTTTGTTTTTATTAAATATATCCATTATTTTATTTTAGGTAATTATTTTAAATGTAGCATTTGGTCTCATAAATGTGGATTAATATGGTAGTATTACTACCGTTCAGTAATATTAAGCTCTTCTCAACTTCTGAGTAGAAGAGGGACTTATGCTTCCCAGGTCCTTTGATGTCACATGTGGGTGTGACTGACTTTAGTAAAGATATGCTCTGGAAATGCCATATGTCACTTCACAGCAGAAACATGGAATTGCCAAAATTATAGTTTCTACATGTTGCTCTTCCATCAGCTTTGGTCACTTAGTGAAGTCTAAGTGGAAGGAAATCCCTAGTTTACCACAACAGATATGTAGCATAGTCAAGGAATGGATCTCTATTGTTTTAGGCCACTGAGATTTTGGGTTTGTATGATAGTTTAGTATAACTTAACCTAACCTGACTAACACCATGAAAAGTAATTAAACTTAGTTACATAGAGTAGGTCACAAGTGTTTCCCCTGTGTTTCTCCTAGAAGTTTTATAGTTAGGAGAATTATACTTAAATCTTTAATCCATTTTGAATTGATTTTGGTATATGGTGAGAGGTATGGGTCTAGTTTTATTCTTCTACATGTGGATATCCAGTTTTCCCAGCACCATCTACCAAAGAAGCTGTCTTTTGCCCAATGTATGTTCTTGGTGCCTATGTCAAAGATCAACTGGCTGTAAGTACTTGGGTTGATTTCTGGGTTCTTTATTCTGTTCCATTTGTCCATTTATGTCAGTACCATGCTGGTTTGGTTACTGTAGCTTTGTAGTATAATTTGAAGTCAGGCAGTGTAATGCCTCCAGTTTTATTTATTTATTTATCAATTTGCTCAGGATTGTTTTGGCTATTAGGGGTCTTTTGTTGCTTCATATGAATTTTAGGATTTTTTTTTCTATTTCTGTGAAGAATGTCATTGATATTTTGATGAGGGTTGCATTGAATCTACAGACCGCTTTGGGTGGTATGGACATTTTCACCACATTAATTCTTCCAATTCATTAGCATGGGATGTCTTTCCATCTTTTGGTGTCCTCTTTAATTTCTTTCAGTACAATTTTGTAGTTCTCATTGTAGAGATCTTTCACCTCTTTGGTTAAATTTATTCCTAGGTACAACTGGGCAAACACTTTATGAATAAGACCCCCAAAACAAAAACAATAAAAGATAAAAATAAACAAATGGGATTATATCAAACTAAAAATCTTCTTCACAGCAAAGGAAACAACCAACAGAGTAAAAAAACAACCTACTGAATGGGAGAAAATATTTTTAAACCATACATCCAATAAGGGTTTAATACCCAGAATATACAAAGAACTCAAACAACTTCACAGTTGAAACACAAAACAGATAATCTAATTCAAAAATGGGCAAAGAAGCTAAATAGAAATTTTTCACAAGAAGACATACAAATTGCTAACAGGTACATGAAAAAATGTTCAACATAACTAATGATTAGGGAAATGTAAATCATAACCACATGGAGATATCATCTCACCCCAGCTACATCAGCTATTATCAAAAAGACAGTGAATAATAAATGCTGGTGAGGATGCAGAGAATAGAGAACTCTTCTGCACTGTTGGTGGGACTGCAAATTAGTACAGCCATTATGGAAAACAGTATGGAGGTTTCTCAAACAACTACAGATAGGACTTCCACATGATCCAGCAATCCCACTGCTGGCTATTTACTGAAAGGAATGGAAATCATCATGTCAAAGGTATACCTGCACTTCCATGTTTATCACCACTCTATTTACAATAGCCCAAATATGGAACCAACCTAAATGTCTATCGACAGACAACTGGATAAGGAAAATGTCGTAATATACACCCAGTGGAATACGACTCAGCCATAAAACAGAATGAAATTCTGCCATTTTCAGCAATATGGATGAGCTTGGAGAAAATTATGTTAAGTGAAATAAGCCAGGTACAAAAAGAGAAACACCACATGTCCTCATTTTAAGTGGGAGATGAAAGAAAGAAAGAAAGAAAGAAAGAAAGAAAGAAAGAAAGAAAGAAAGTAATAAAATGTTTAACTTTCAGAAGGAGAACAGACCTATGTTTACTAGAGGTGGGAAAGGGGGAGAGAGACAGGGAGGAGATAAGGCATAATGGGGTAAGGGACACAAAAAGTAATTACAATGTATAATGATGAACATGCTAATTATATTGATGTAATCATCCTATTCTGTACACAAATACTGACAGTCAATTCTGTAACCCATAAATATGTAAAAATAAAAAATTTTAAAAACAGTAGGTGCTAAGTAATATTAAATCATATATTCTGCTTAACCCTCCCCTTCTAGGACATAAATGTAATGTACACATAAGCAAAATATACTATGGAAGTATACACCTGGACACTAAAATGATCTCACACTGCCGCAATCTTTTCCTGATATGGAGGAGGTACTTGCCCCTCCATTCTCCTTCCCCTCTGGGTGAAAGCTGGACACCTCTCTCATCAAGCAGCAGTCTTATTTTCTAAGTAGGTCTGAGAATCTTCTAGCAGATGGTATGCCAGACCAAGATGAGAAAATCAGAGGTTTAACTGAAAATATGGATCAGTTAAACTACAGATCTAAGTTAGGTAAGAGGTGATTATAATTCATACATAGCTAATATACATGCTTGTTGGATATTATAACCAAGCTATGTTTCTACTGTGGGACTTCTCGGATACTTCAGTATTCATTGTGAATTTCCAAGAATGAAATAGAACATGACTGGAAAAATCAAAGGCCTAATAATTTTGATGAAATGTAATCTCATTCTGCCTTGTCTTTAAACAAGAATGATATGATCTTATTAAAAAAAAAAGCTGTACATCTAATCATTACAGAGAAGGTTTCTTTCATTATCATTTCCTTTTAGAAGCATGTCTCTAAAGGAATCACAGAAAATTTTGTAAATGATTTTCTTATTTTTAAACATATATTCATGGTTATTTTAAATATCATAACTCTCACTCACATGCACTGTGGTTTGTTTCCTGATTGAGAGTAATGGAAGAGTACCTTGGAAATTGCATACCATCCTGGGTACACCCTGGGTGCGTGTTGAGTATCTGCATCCCATCCTTCATTCATTGGAATATTAATCAAAGGTTGAAACCTATTTGTTTGACTACAGCTTCACAGATTTCACTGATTTCTATATTTGGTTAATAGTTGATGGTCTAATTATTCATTTAATCAACAATTGTTAATTGTTCCTGATAAAGGCCAAGCACTGTGTTAAGCATGAGAGATACAAAGTTGAAGGATACACGATCCCTGTTCTGTAAAAGGTCATCATTTATCAGAGAATACAACTGATTTGAATGTATTACAAAATAATAATAAAAATAAATAAAATAAAATAATATGTCTTCAAATGCTTTGGATACCAAAACAATAGAGCTATTAATGGCATTCTAGGGACACACAAAGAGAATGATCAGAAGTACGAAGTTGGGAACATTTATGTGATATTTGGAGAATTATGTGCAATCTGGTAAGGTTCAAATGAGCCAGAGGTATTTGGGATATAGGATTTACATAAGATTATTTATTTGTATAAGATAAAAATAACTTTATAACCTTGCTTAAGATGAAACACTTCAGGTAATTAAAGTTAGAAAATAACTGAGGATATTTGAAATCCACCAGATAATATGTCCTGTAAATACTGACCATAATGGTCCAAATAAGAGGCAGATTAGAATAGTAAGGTGGAAGGAAGGGGCCATAGTGGGAGTGAGACAGAGAAATAAGCATTTATTGAGCACCTAGATTTTCTAGATACTTTGGTGGTACTTTTCACATATGATCACATTTCCGATTCACGAACAGCCAGTCAAGTAGGCATTACAATTCTCATTTCATGGACGTCCTTAAAGAGCTCTTGGACAGTCATTTCTCTTAATGATTTATTCATATAAAATATGATTAATCGTTTCTCTTAAAATGAAAGACAATTATCTCTCTTAAACTATGAACACAAGCACTTTTTCATAAGTTTTTAATTGTTAAATAATCTGATATTTTTACTTACTTTCCATAAAATGATAATTTGGTTTTAGAAGTTACATTTCTTGTAAACCTTGCTGGAACTAGAGTACTGAATTATTTCAATGAGAAGTTAGCACTACATATTTTCTTGGAAATAAAAAATATACACTTTTATAGAAATGGTAAAAAGAATACTTTATATTTATGCTTCATTTAGTTAGCCATGTGTAAGGAAATCCTTGTGGCCCTAAATTAACCTAAACAGATTCTAAAGGGAAGAAACAGTGGTTACCTTCTTAGATGCACTTTCTTAATCAGATTCCTTTTTGCCATAAAAAAAAAAAAAAAAAAAGCTCCACCCTATTTTTTCTATATCCTATTTTTACTGACCAAGATGTCTTGCTGTCACAATCACGAAAGCAGAAAAAATTTACCAAAAGCTAGCTGACATTATTTATTGCAATTTAAAAATGGATTCCTAATAAATACCCACTCAAAAAATCTGTTTCATTGTTGAAACAGCACTCACAGATACATAAACCTTTCAGCTATCAGAAAGGCTTCTGGTGCTTTTAGACCTTAAGATTAGGTAGATTGATAACTCCTCTACCATCTCTTATTTCCATTTTCTTCCACTCTCACGGACTGACCCTACTTCCAACCTTAAGCACTAAAGCCAGCTGTAGGCAACCCATTCCCCATATATATCACCCAAACTTTGGCCATGAGTTTCAGTTTGCTTGCACCGAGATTTCTTACTTACAATTGGTTAATGCATTGCTAAAGTTGTTCTAACACAACTTGCATACACATAAAATCTTATAATATGCACAAATGTAAAGCAATACTACTAGATGACGATAGCCTACAGAAAAGATAGTAACAGATGGTATAGGCTGTCTACCGCCTCTACCATAAAATATGGCTTTATAGTGAAGGTGTGAACAGCAGCCAGGAGTGCAGTACTTGTAGCACCTTCCAAGTTTAGTTGTCAAAATCCATACACTGTGAAAGTGTCCCAGCTAAGCTGGGAAGAGGGAACTGTTTCTCAAGTGTTCTCTCTGTGGCAGTAAACTTCACAAGCAGTCAATGAACTCACGAAGTCCAGGTTTAGCCTCTATCCAGCTTCAAAGAGGATGCAACAAGGAATTCCATTCAGGGACAGGCACTTATAACCAGTCCTTTGTGAGATTGCTGGCAGGTTTTGCTTGTGTCACTACCATTTTTACATGGTGATACACAGGTTTTTGCAGAGCCTAATCAATCACTGGAGAATAGCGTCAGCTCATTTTGTGTAGGCATCAGAAAGAAGAACCAGTCAAATCTATACAGACATTAAAATCATCCATTACAAATACAAATAAAAAAACCTGATTTTTAAGCCATTCATTTTGATTTATACATTTACAGCAAATATAAGTAACACTGATATAATGATTACACAATCTCCTTTCAAAACACTAAACAGCAACCAATAATACAATTTTATAATATATTACAACTGAATATTTAAATAATTTCTTGCTAATAAATACAAATTTGAACCTTTCATTCAAAATAATTTGAAAACGCTCAAGGAAATTTTTGAAAGTAAGGGTTCTGGCCTTGGAGACCACGGCAGGCCCTACAGCAGATTTTGTGATATTGCTCCGAGATATCTACATTTCATATGCTACACCATGCATTCCTTCCTCTGTATTACCCAACTCTGACAAACAACAGAACTAACTCCGGGTGGAAAACCAATGCACAAACTGATTTATTTCTATAAAATGGAAAATGTAAACAAACTGAAAATTGTTAGTTCCAGAACATTTAATCACCATTAAAATTTGATAAAAAATATGCATTATCAATACCATGAAGTTGAGAATTTTCAACTACCAACATACTGCAGTAGAAAATGTAATGTTTGCTTATATTTAATAATCAAGTGTGCTATTTCAGTATGCTTTGTAGGATGGATATAATAATCAACTACATTAACCTGATAAGAGTGTAAAGAGGAAGGTGTGCTTATACTTTATTATTTTTTTTTTTTTAAAGATGACCAGTAAGGGGATCTTAACCCTTGACTCGGTGTTGTTAGCACCACACTCTCCCAAGTGAGCCATGGGCCAGCCCTACTTTAATAGGCAATTCTCAGGATTCATCAACCAATACATAATCGTGTCCCTATTATATGTCAGCACCAATGAGACCTTAATTAACATATACCAATCCCTTTTTTTTTGAGGGGAGGAAATGGTTGTGAATCACTTTTATTTTGTTTTATTTTTACTTTTCTCCTGTATGTATTTATGTATTTATTTTTATTATACAGTATTTATTTATTTTCAATATACAGTGTAGTTGATTTTCGTGTCCCTTTACCAATTCCTCCTTTCCTCTCTTTCCGCCCCCGCATCAACATCATATCTATTCACTTATCTTAACAAGTTCAAGAAATTATTGTGACTGTTGTGTCCCCCCTCCCCAGCCAATTCCCTACTTGAGGCAGATTTTTCTCCACAAGACTTACAGTTTATGTAGACATAAAATAATGTAATAAGCTTATATCTGAGATTGTAATTTGGCAGCCCATAGGCTCCAATGCATTCTATAGACATTGGGGGTGGGGGTGGAGGTTCACATAGGATTTTAAAACATTTGAACTGGAATTTGAAAAAGTGAAGGATTTCACCTAATAATCTGGCTTCCTGGCTTCTTTGAAACACTAGAAGATGGCCACAAACACGTGGATCTGACTAGCGGACCACACGATCTCCAGTCTTCAACAATCTCTACTACTTGCCACCTCCCAGCTGAATGTACTTCTTTATATCACAGGCCTGACCCCAGGAGACACTTGAGTTTTAGACCCTTTTATCAGATAGATTCTTCCACAAAAGATGAAATGAATTATGCACCTGATATGTGTGTCTCCCTCTCTGTCATCTACCTCGAGTGATTTTTTTCTCTTTCCTCCTATTTTAATTTTTGTTCAAATATTTCCGTGATCTAAAGCAATATATATTTTGACAATATATTCAAAAGTCTTATCGCACCTTATTTTATAGTTAAAATTAGTTGAAAGTGTTATCTATAAGTTAATCGAATATATGCTGGAAATAAAATTAAAATCTATGTAATTTAAAAGTTACAAGAATTAACACTGATTTCTTAATCAACCACTTGTTGTTAATTATTTTATCTCCAGAAGATAAAATGTGGTATAATAGTATAGTAATAAGTTAAGAAGAATCTCTGAATCAGGTTAAATTGCCTGGTACATTATCTAAAAATGTATTACTGCTGTGCCTCCTTCTTACTTGTGCCAAGGGCTGATCCCAGAAGCACCGGCTGCAACTTACATCCTATAGTGTCAGGGGCATTGAGAAGATGCAATTTCCTCTGAAATGCTCATCCACAACATCATTTTACACCTAAACCTGTACAAATACACCTTCATTTCTAGGATTTAATACAAGCACATCTTTTTGTCATGCCAAAAGTTATATACATAGTAGGTTGTTAGAATGACTGTTGATCAACAGTAGACAAAGTCAGCACAAAAGACTCAGAGAGTGAACTCTGTTCTGGACAGAAAGTTAGCAGAGAAACTTTTGTAAAACAGCAATCCTTATGCAGACATGTGAGTGCTGCCTACCCATGGTCAGATGAATAGGCAGAGCCATGTATACGTGAGGTAACTAGATACTGGTTTACATGTTTAACAACAAAGCGGGGTAAATGCTAATGACAGACCAATGACCAAAAAATACCCCCACAAACCAAGATGTTAGAAAAAGTTGAAGAGGTTGTTGCGCACCTGTGACAACAAAGGGGAACAGTGAGAGTAGCCACTAAAGGGAAAATTACAGGCATGGAGCCCAGCCTGACCATCCTGGTGCGAATGGCAAGTAATAAAAGAAATGGAATATTCAAAAGGCAATGTTGCAGGAGGTGTTCAGGTAACAGACAACACAGCATAGATGCACAAAAGATGGGGTTGGTCTAAGGCCTGTGTAAGCAAAGGGGATTGTTGGATCAGAACACTATTTGCTGTGTGCTTCATTCAAACTAACTAAACAGGAAAGCCACTGCAACACCCATTGATGTGCCTCTCCTGGACTTTCAGGCCAATCCAATGGATTTACACCTTTCAGAGCTCAAACAACCACTTCTGTCTTCAGTTCCTGGTTGGTCTTCCAGATACCAGAACAAGGATAGCAAAGACTCTTCATTTTATCAGAAAGTAGTGATAGCAATGGGTACATTGAGTACTAGGTTGACTGGACTTTCATGATTACTCACTGATGTCTATCGTGAGTTTTGGACAGTTTCATGAGACACAAGTGCTGCTGTCTCAGCTCTAAAGGGCATCTCTTCCCCTTTTGGAAATAACTCCCCAGTCTGTACGAAGTGGAATTTCAGTCTTTTAGGAGAAGTGTAACAGACACAACACTTTAAATCTCATTAATCGTTCTTACAGGATATGACTGTTTATCGGATTCTTTCCTAGGAGCCTAGGGATGGGCTTTACAGGCTGAGATGGTAAAAGTATCTGGAGACAACCTGGGAATGAACAATTTGAGTGGAGAATAGAGCACAATCAGAGAAGGCCTGGGATGTAGAACATTTCCCCCCCTACTTCAGGCTTACCTGTCACTGGAAGTACAGGAAAAAACATTGAATCTGTCACCATAGGTATCCAGTTTTTAAGATTTTACCATCTGTATGTAGTTCCCTTTTGATATAGTATACGTAACCTTCTATCGGGAAAAATACTTACAGGAAAAACCTTTAAATTTAACATAAAACCTAATTCTTTTGCTCCTATTGAAGCCTGGAAGACTGAATCCTTATTAGAGTGCATTTCTACAAAGAGATAAACATTTTTAAAAAATAAGCATGAATGGAATCCAGGATAAAATGCATCCATTTGTGCAGGAAAATAGCTTTTACTGAAGGAAATGGCACAAATTCATCATTTGGAGAAAAATGTCATTTCAAAGCCTATTTCCAAGATCAAAATGTAGAACTTTTAATACAATATATTAACTTTTTAGCTTCTCTAAATCTACAACTTTCTAAAGCCACAGGGTTTTTTGCAATTTTTTTTTTTTTGAAACACCAGCAATTAATTACACCAATTAATAGAGAAATTGTCAAAACTAGTTTAAAACTGTCTGGGCAGGAACATCACAAAAAGGGGGCTTAGAAAACTGTTGCAACCCATGGGCACTGTGTTGAGCAATAGTTTCACCAAAGTCTTTTAATTAATCTTTGTATATAACTATGTTCTGGATGCAAATGACTAACATTATGAAAGAAACTCTCATGTCAGTACTGCTAGTTTTTGTCTGGCTCATGTTAAATGCAATTCAACATGCCGTGACACACAGCTAATAAAAGGGCATCTGTCACAAGGGACTAAGTACCAAAATCAACAATTTGCATAGTGAACAAGGTTCATATTGTGGCGACTCATGTCCCCTTGTACCAAACAATAGGATGAACACTCCCTTATGGCCTCTACTAAGTACTAGACATGTGGCCTTAGAAAAAGAAATCCCCTCTCATCCTGCTTTTCCCAGTGGTGCTTTGTTAGTTCACAGCAAGGGTTTGACTTCATGCCCTGGTCTCTGTCTGAGAGGAAGTCCAGCTCAATTCAATTTGCATCTCTCTGCCTTTTAGTAATGAAAAAGCATCCATTTGAGCAGGCCCCATGATAATGCAGAGCAGATGGGCAGAGTTTTGTCTAATTAGATTCTGGGCGGCCTGTTTGCTGTGGTAAATGTGCATGTATTTGCTTATTTCACACTTATTTCAGTAACAGCTTAGTAGAGACAAGATAGAAATGAATATAGGTAGATAGCCTCACCAAAGAGCTACTTAATACAAATCAAGAATTTTAATTTAATTACCATTTACTATCACTTATTTAATACATTGATTGGAGGCTCTTTGATCTTAAAAGAATAGAAAAATTCACCTCATAAATTATGTTTTTTCTTTTTCCTTTCTCCTTCCCTCTTTCCTTCCTTCCTTCCTTCCTTCCTTCCTTCCTTCCTTCCTTCCTTCCTTTCTTTTTTCTTTTACATTTTCTCCAAAGATTATTGGTAAGGTACTGGGGTCTGTAATGCTCCCAGTTAATTTTAAAATGCAATTAAATAATCTATTCAAGAAATCTAATAACAAAAGAGCCATGCTATTCCTGTTGCTCCTAGATTTCTCAAAAGACACATATGGATATAAAAACATACCCTCACACTTGTATTTTATACATCTGCCCAAGTAATATTTATCATCATCCTCACCATCACTTGCAGCTCCCCACGGATATCCCTGTTCACTGTCCTCTCCAGGTAAGAATCCTCAAAGAGCAAACATTCAGGCTGCGGCAGTTCTAGTGGTTAAGTTTAGAATCAGGATTTTCAGACTCCCAGTCTTGACTTCTTTTTTTTTTTCTCCCTAATCCCTTCATAACAACACAGATACACAAAGTCTGGGCACCTAGACTGACAGATAATCGAAATGATGAGATAGAAAAAAGTTTGCATTGGGGAGGTCATAGTTGTATTCTCACTCCAATTATCTCTCCTTGACTCCTTCTTGTTTCTCCCTCCACCTTCTCAATCCATGACATCATAATGTAAGTTTAAAGATTGTGATCTTAAAGGCAGGAAATTAAAGACTGTATCCTTGTATTACATAATAAAGTCTACACCTAAAATGACTTTATGTTTTAAAAAGTCATCTATTAAGATTTTAGGATGGGAATCTTCTGGATAAAATCTGACCATATAGTGGACTACTTGATATGTTTGTAAAGAAATGACACATAATATCCAGAAATACTCATTGGAAAAGCCAGATGCTTAATTTGGATTATGGCTATTGGTTCATAAGAGAAGACCTATTTTCTGAATACCCTGGGTCCCATGACAAGTGTCATGCTTCTGAGTGGCTTATCTGTGAATATTGTTAGACCTACTGAGCAGATAACATTAACCAGATACTGAATTTCAAAGGCTCAGTTCACCTCTCCTCCCCATGGGCTATTTCAACAGAGAACAGTAAATAATTAGCTCAATTCTAAAAACGACAAAAAGAAGGACAGTCCATGGCACGGGAATGTGCAAGGATAGTTTGGGAATCTAAATGCTCCTATCTAAATCAAAAGATGGTCCTAAAACAATTAAATTGCACTAATAAGCCTGGTGAGAACAAAATGAATCATATTCCCATCATGGATGCAAGGAGAAGTGTGGGCAATCACCTTTTCTCCAGCAGTTTAAGAGGAAGAGAGCCCATGTTTCTGAAATTCTTTTACCAAAGAGCTCAAAGAAGAGCGCTGTTGGTAACTCAAATTTAACATACAGTAACGTGAACGTATTGTCTGCTCCTCGTCCACTTGAGACCTGCTGCTCTTCCAGATTTCATATCTTAATAAATGACATATCCGTTCACAATACACAAACCAGAAACTCTGCAGTCTTCCTGATAGCTTCCACTCGCTCTCACTTTTTCCCTCTACCACGTGACTTATTTATGTTAATCCAACCTCCTAAACAGCTTCTGAATCAGTTTCCTTTTTTCCATGTCCTCAACCAGCTTCACAGGAGGAGGTCCTCGTCATGTCTCATCTGGAAGAGGGCAAAGTCCTAGCAAGCACCCTCAGGGCTTCACCCTCAGATCCTACCACAGAATTAATCTTTCTAGAATGCAAATATAATCCTGTTACTTCCCTGCTTTACAATCATCACTGGCTGTCCATTGCCTATGGAATGAAATCTGATGTCCATATTATCAACAACATCTTAGTATCATCTTCTCCCTCTCCACTAGCTCCTTGGAACTGGGATCCTTGGACCAACCCCATTAAATTTCTCTTCATGACTCAGAATACTCCCTACTTTCATTTTCCCATGGCTACAAATACTGCTCTCTGACCTTTAAAATTCTGTTTTGGACATTCTGGGTTAGTGAGCTCCTAGTAATTTTTAAAACACATCTCAAGTGGATCCTTTCCTGTGACAATTTCTCTGACTCATTCTGCACTAACTTTGGCTTGCTCCCATGTTTGTGCTTATCATATTGTATTGCAATCATTTACAAAAACAACGGATAGTCTCCCAGAGATTCTGAGCACTTGAACAGCGGAGAGACTGTATTGTTTTCTTCACTGCACTCTTCTTGCACTGGCTAACTGCATGGGATATAGGAGAAAATCTGCAAGTGAATCACTGAATACATATCAATGTCTTCTTTCTAAACTTTCTTTTCTTTGTTAATATCACCACCATTTTATTAGTCAACCAGGCAGTGACCCATGAAGCTGTCTTGTGAGAAAACATTTCCTCCATGCCCATATCCATGTTGTCCCTTTATCATATCAAGTATTCTTCCTGATATACAAGGCTGTCCATAATCTATCCTATACTTCAGAATCAGCCACATTCAATAACTTCCTCAGACTTCCACTCATATTCAACTTTCTCTCCATTTCTACTGCCCCGAGTTGATAAAAGGGCATCAGTCCCTGTTGCTGAATCACTGGTGAATCTGCCATATCAAATCATCCACTACATATTCTGGTATTTCACTGGTACTAAGGTTGGGTCCTCAGCACTCTTGTTCATCCTGTAACACTCTGTCTGACTTCTTTCCTTGATGTGTTAAATACACTGAAATGTAATTTTTATTATGTGATTTTCATACTAAAATATCTCTAGTGCCTTCTTTGCTTGCTATGGAATATATTTACCAAAAATGCTTTTTCTGTTCCTATTTACATAAATATTCTCTAAGGTGAGCATAGGTTTCCTGGGCAAACACTCCCAACTATTCCAGACCTTGTTCTTTGTCTTCTCTGAAATATATGCATAAATTATTTAGTATTTAATTGCCTACTTTTCTATATGTAAATTACTCTACAAAATAATATATTCAGGACCGGTGAAATTCTGAGACATGTAGTGAATAGCCTTCAATAGCAGGGGACACTTTGCTGTGCAGGCTCTCCACGGATCCCACCTGGAGGCAATGGTGCCCTTTTGTTAATTATTCTTAGGTGTGTTCTGTGTATAGTCTCTCAATTCTTCAATGAATAAAATTAATATATTTCCTTTTATTGTGTAGGGAAAGTGCCCACCTTATTATACATGGGTTGAAATATGCCTGTCCATAGATGTTTTCCACTTTTTTCTTTAATTGACACATTGATTATACATGTTTATGGGTTACAGAGCTATATTTTAATACATGTATACAATGTGTGATGATCCAATCAGGGTAATTAGTATATTCAACATTGCAAAAACTTATTATTTCTGGTGATGAGAACATTTGCACTTCTCTCTTCTAGCCATTTGAGATCATATAATAAATTACTGTTAATTATAGGTGCCTAGCACTACTGTACGCCACTAGAATTTATTTTTCCTATTTAGATGTATCCATTAACCAACCTCTCCCTATCCCTCTTACCCAATCCTCTTCCCAGCCTCTAGTAACCACAATTCTCATCTCTACTTCTAAGAACAACTTTATTTTTATTTTATTTTATTTTTTCAGCTCCCACATATCAGGGAAATCATGTGGTATTTTTCTTTCTGTACCTGACTTGCTTCACTTAATATAATGTCTTCTGGCCTTGTCCATGTTGCTGCAAATGACAGGATTTCATTGTTTTTCATGACTGAGTAATATTCCATTGTGTATATACAACACATACACATTTTCTTTATCCATTCATCTATTGATGGACACCGAGGTTGATTTCATATCTTGGCTGTTGTGAATAGTGTCACAATAAATATGGGGGTGCGGATATCTTTTCAGTAAGCTATTTCCCTTTCCTTCAGATAAATAGCCACAGTGGATTGTTGGATCATATGGTAACTCTACTTTCTGTTTTTTGAGGAACCTCCATATTGTTTTTCATAATGGCTATACTAATTTACATTTCCACCAACAGTGTATGAGTTCCCTTTTCTTCGTATAGTTGCCAGTATTTGTTATTTTTTAACTTTTTGATAATAGCTAATCTATGTCATTGTGGTTTTCGTTTGCATTTCCCCAATGATTAGTAATGTTGAGCATTTTTTCATGTACCTGTTGCCAATTTTATGTCTTTTTCTGAGAAATGTCTATTCAGATCATTTGCTCATTTTTAAATTAAACTGTTTGTTTTTGCTGTTGAGTTATTTAGATTTCTTGTATATTTTGGACACTAATCTCTTGTTGGGTGAATAGTTTTTAAATATTTTCTCCCATTCTGCAGGTTACCTCTTTGCTCTGTTAATCGGTTGTTTTTTTAGTTCTTTTTGGTGTACAGAAACTACTTAGTTTGATGTAATTCCATAGACCTATTTTTGCTTTTGTTGCCTGTGCTATAAAGTCTTCATAAAATTTTTGCCCAGACTAATGTCTTGGAATGTTTCCCCTATGTTTTATTCTAGTAGTTCTATAGTTTCAGGTCTTACACTTAAGTCGTTAATCCATTTTGAGCTGATTTTTGTATATGGTGAGAGATAGGGTTTGAGTTTCTTTCTTTTGCATATGGATGTCCAGTTTTCCCAGCACTATTTATTGAAGAGGCTGTCCTTTCCCAAGCTATATTCTTGGCACCTTTGTCAAAAATCAGTTGGCTATAGATATATGGATTTATTTTTGGGTTTTCTATTCTGCTGTATTGGTCCACCTGTCTGTTTTTATGCCAGTACCATGCTGTTTTGATTACTATAGCCTTCTGGTATTTTTTTATTATGAATATTCATGAGATACAAGTTACCAGAAATTGCTTTTGTACCTCATGTCCCCACCCAGTTATCCCCCAACCTCCTTCCCCCTCTCCCCCCCGCACTCTGCTTTGTAGCCCTACGAATGTTCCCTCCCTCTGTAAGACCACTGCACTACTGTGGTCTTTCTTTCCTTCCTTCCTTTCTCTCTTAGCTCCCACATATCAGTGAGTACATGTGGTATTTATCCCTCTGTGCTTTGCTTATTTCACTCAACATAAGTTTCTCCAGGTTCATCCAAGTTGTTGCAAATGGGAGTATTTCATTCTTTTCTATGGCAGAGTAGTATCCCATGGTGTATATATACCACAATTTCCTTATCCAGTCGTCCATCAATTAACATTTAGGTTGGTTCCATATCTTGGCTCTTGTGAACAGAGCTGTGATGAACACAGGAGTGCAAGTATCCCTTCGACATGATGACTTCCATTCCTCTGTGTATATACCCAGAAGAGGGATTGCTGGATCATATGGAAGATCTATCTGTAGATGTTTGAGAAAACTCCATGCTGTTTTCCATAGCGGTTGTACTGATCTACAGTCCCACCAACAGTGTAGGAGTGTTCCCTTCACTCCACACCCTCGTCAGCATTTGTTATTCACCATTTTTTTGATTACAGCCAGTCTAACTGGGGTGAGGTGGTATCTCATTGTAGTTTTAATTTGCATTTCCCTGATGACTAGTGATGTTGAGCATTTTTTCATGTATCTATTGGCCATTTGTACGCCTTCTGGTATATTTTGAAGTTGGTAGTTTAATGCCTCCAGCTTGCTCTTTTTGGTCAGGATTGCTTTGGCTATTTGGGATCTTTTGTGAAGAATGTCATAGTATTTTGACAGGATTACACTGAATCTGTAGACCACTTTGGGAAGTATGGTCATTTTGACAATATTAATTCTTTCAATCCATGAACATGGAATGTGTTTCCATATTTTTATTTCTTCTTTCCTCTTTAATTTCTTTCGTCAGTGTTTTCTAATTTTCATTGTAGAGATCTTTCGCCTCCTTGGTCAAATTTATTCCTAGGGAGTTTTTTGTTTGTTTGTTTGTTTGCTTGTTTTTGTAGGTATTGTAAATGGAATTGCTTTATTTGTTGCTTTTTCAGTTTGTTGTTGGTGTATAAAAACACTACTGACTTTTGTATGTTGATTTTGTATCCTGCAATGTTACTGAATTCATTTATCAGTTCTAAGAGTTTTTTGGTGGCGTCTTTAGGTTTTTCTATATATAACATCATGCCTTCTGCACACAGAGACAGCTTGACTTTCTCTTTTTTCAATTTGTATACCCTTTATTTCTTTCTCTTGCCTAACTGCTCTGGCTAGAATTTCTAGTACTATGTTAAATAAGAATGGTGAAAGTGAGCACCCTTGTCTTGTTCCTGTTCTTAGAGAAAGAGCTTTCAACTTTTCCCCATTTAGTATAATGTTAGCTGTGGGTTTGTCATATATGGCCTTTATTATGTTGAGATACTTTCCTTCTATACCTAGTTTGTTGAGAGTTTTTATCACGAAGGGATATTGAATTTTATCAAATGCGTTTTTCTTCATCTATTGAGATGATCATGTGGATTTTATCTTTCATTTTTTTGATGTGATGCATCACATTTATAGATTTACATATGTTGAAACAGCCTTGCATCTCTTGAAATTTTTGGATGCATACAACCTACCACGACTGAACCAAAAAGTAAAATACTTGAACAGACTAATAATTAGTAACAACATGGAATCAGCAGTCTCCAAACAAAGAAAAGCCCAGGATAGGATGGCTTTACTGCTAAATTCTACTAAACTTTTCAAAAAGGGTTAATACCAATTCTTATCAAACTATTCCAAAAAATCAAAGCAGAGGGAATTCTTCCCAACTCATTCTATGAGGCCAGTATCATCCTGATAGCAAAATCAGACAAGGACACAACAAAAAAAGAGTATTACAGGCCAATATCCCTGATGAACACATATGCAAAAATTCTCAACAGAATTCTAGAAAACTGAATTTAATAGCACATCAAAAAAATTATACACCATGACATTTTCCACTTATTCTCAGATTTATTAAAGCATCTAGTTCCTTTACAAATTTAACTAAATTCCTAATTCTGATTAAGACTAAACTTTCTTACTGTTAATCAGTCACTTTGTTTTTCTGTAAAGAATAAAAGGTTTTGTTAACATTATTAGCAAAACCTCAAGAAGAATCATTATTGATGTCTAATAACATTTCTAAAGTAAAATAAAATTTATCTTGTATTTTCTAAAAGATATAGACTTCATTTTATTTGGTACATGTGATTTAGATAAAATAACACTACTGAAAAATTAATTAGGCTCCTAATATCAAGAAATAAGGGCCAAATTTTTAACTTACCCTTTGAGGCCCTCCTTGATTTTTGCTTTATCCAACATTTCAGCTTTACCTTTATATATACTTGCATATAAAATATGTATATTACCTGTATATATACTTAGGTGTGTGTATACATATACATACATACATACATACATATATATATTGTCAAGACTACAATCAATAAGACTACATCCAAGTTTACAATCAATAAGATCACTTGCCCTGTTCCAACATACCTGGCTCCTTCTCACCTTTTCCTACCTTTGCTCATACCATCCACTCACTTTACCTTGAGTGCCCTTCTGCAACCTTTTTAAAAAATTAACATATAATTCACATACCATAAAATTTACACTTCAAGTGTACAATTAAGTGGCTTTTAGTATATTCACAAAGTTGTGCAACCATCACACCAATCTAATTCCAGAATATTTTCATCATCTCAAAAACAAACCCTGTACCCATTAGCAATCACTTCCCTTCACCAAGTTCCTGGAAACCACAAATCAGTTCTCTGTATCTATGGATTTACCTATTCTAGACATTTCATATAAATGAAATCACACAATATAAGGTCTTTGTGTCTAGCTTCTTTCATTTAGCATAATGTATTTAAGGTTCATCCATATTGTAGCATGTGCCAGTAATTCATTTCTTTTTATGGCTAAATAATATTCCATTGTATGGATATACCACTTTTTGTTTATCCATTAATCCCTTGATTTACATTTGGGTGGTTCCCACTTTGGGGCTATTATGAATAATGCTAATATAAACATTTATGGACAATTTTTTGTGTGGTCATATGTCTTCACTACTCTTGGGTGTATACCTAGGAGTAGAATGCTGGGTCATATGTTAACTATATTTTTCACTTTGCAAGGAACTGACAAACTGTTCTCCAAAGTGGCTACACCATTTTAGATTCTATCAGTAATTTCTCCACATCCTCGGCAATACTTTTCATTGACTGTATTTTTCTCATTGTGGTTTTGATTTGCATTTCCCAAATCACTACTAAGATGCTGAGCATGTTTTTATGTGTTTGTTGGCTGTTCATATATCTTCTTTTAGAGATATTATCCCTTATTATATGATACATGATTTGTAAATATATTATCCTATTCTGTGGGTTATCTTTTTACTTTCCGCACAGTGTGTTTTGAAGCACAAAACCTCCCCTGCATTACCAATTAAAGTTCTGTTCATCCTTCAAGACTATTTTTTTTTTTTTTGTCAGTGCCCTCATATATTTAATGCCCAATACTTAAAAGTTCCACTGAAAATCCATTGACATTCCATTAAGTATAAGGAGTTGCAATCTCTGATGGAGTTGCTAGGGCCCTTTTTGGAGAAACAAGATTCCTTAGCAAAGAGATAGGAAGTATTTTTTTTTCTTTTTTTTTTGCCTAATAAATTTTTTTTTTAATTTTTATTTTGTCAATATACAATGTAGTTGATTATTATGTCCCATCACTGAAACCTCCCTCCCTCCTCCCTCTCCCCCCTTCAAGACTATTTTTAAGTGGCACATATTTCTTGATAGTCTTCTTAGATCTCTCAAATTAATGCTACTTCTTTATTCTTTGCATGGGAAGAACACTTGGTTAATACTACTATGATATTTATATAATTTTACCTTCTAGAATTGTTCATTCTTTCTATATTTGGATCCTCAAGATCAGTGACTACATTTTATAGACTTTTCATTCTCCATAGTATCCTTACTTATAGCAAGAGTCCCAAAACACATTTTGTTTATTTATTAAAGTACAGCCAGTAGAGCTAAGGCAGGTAGTCTACATATGGTGATACAAAGTGCATATGAATCTTGGGAGCATGTTTAAAGTGTCATCTCCACATGAATGAACATTTATGAAAACTGCTCTCTCCCAGGGAGGGGATGTCAAGGTGAGACAATTACATTTGGATACCCCTAAACAAAAACACCACCAGGAATTGTATTACCTGACATTATTTAGTTTATTTCCCAGCTAGAGATTTTTTAAGTAAATACAGCTAAGAATGTTCTGTTTATCAGCACATAATACAAACTGCTTTTGGCATGTTTCTAATCATATGTTCCTATAATTGCATTTTCTTTTACTGTTCACAACTAGAAATTTACCTTCTTTAAATGTGTTTGTAAAACCATGAGTTCTTTATTGCTCACTTCCCAGGGCTAAATTAACATTGGTCTTCTTTCCCTTATGACTAGGTATTACAGTACTAATGAAAAACAGGGCCTCTTTATTTATAATGGCCTTGGGGTCAATTATCAATTTATCATCATGTCCTGCAGATTTAAAATAAAATATGCTGTGCAGTGTAACCATTGCACAAAATTGACATTAAGTAGATTCTCTGAGTTTGGACTTAATAAAAAATACAAAGAGTGCTGCCTAAAAGGTTTCTCCAACTATAAATTCTATTAGGTAGCTTTTAATACAAGACAGTAGGAAACTGAAAAACTAAATTAGAGAGATTTTTTTTCACTGCTGTTTTTTGTCTCATACATGTGAAAAAATCATAGGAGGATAGTTTGCTAATTCACAGAAACAATATTTCATAACTCCATAATAATAATTCAAAATCAGCCGAAATTTTTACTTATGTCAATTCTGGATAGATCTTAAAATATTTATATTCAGTGTCAACTTATTTGCAGAAGACATTCTGTTAACTGTGAGTAATATGTGCATGAAATATGAGAAGCAATAGGTTCTTGTATCAAAAATAACTTGTCCTTTCCATTTACCAGTTAATCCATGTACAACAGGCTCAGACCACCTTGAAATTATCATTCAGAAAGGCTGTGAGATAACATAAAGTTTTACATTTTAACTGCTATTGCAAATAACACTAATTCCCAATTTATTACATTACTATCCACGCTGAGACTCAACCTACTTATGTGAGATGAAGATCAGTGTATCCTTCCCATGCACGTGCTACTATCTACACAGCTTAAGGCCACAGACCCAATGAGAATGTAAAGGCAGAGACAGAGTTTAAGGTTAATAGTACATCTGAAGGTCTGAGATTTTTTTGTTAATTCTGAGGACAGACTACCTACTAAGTCCTATTTAGTGAAGACTGAGGAAATTCTAGGTACTGTGGTGTCAATAGCTCAGCAGCACTTGCCCTATTTCAAGGATTCAGTAACTACATGTGGTTGTATTGGTTACTGTATTAGACAGCATAGCATTATACAAGATTTCCATCTTCTTAGAAAATTCTATTGGACAGTGCTGCTTCAGAAAACAAGGGACCAATTCCTTATACCTTAGTGTCTATTACATATTTAGTGTTCTCACTTTTGGAAAGTGACTTAGTCTGGGGCTGGAATCATTAATGCTGCCAATTTTACATCCCTGTCTGATCCTTACAGTTAATGCCCTTTGATGATAAGAGAAGAGATGGAATGGAAAAAGAGATAGAGGAAGATAAATGAAGGGAAGGATTTGAGGATACCACATATGAATGATGTAAAAGGACTTTAACCCTTAGTTTTTTGTTTGTTTCAAAGGAAAACTTATTAAACCCACAGAGCTCCAAAAGATCTCATATGGAAGTAAAAATGTACATTGAGAAACTGTGTCTTTAGTTTTAGATGCTGCCAAAGCAGAGACGTTACATATTTTCTCAATAACCTTCTTCTTCTTTATAATTTTTCACGTTAATTTAAAAGATAAAAATTAAAGCACAAGCAAAATCATTGATATATGTAGCCCTGTCATGGGAATATAAATAAAACATCAGGTTTCCATACTAATATCTTATTTAATTGGAAGCATCAAAAAAAAAAATTGCTTTCAGAGTCTTCCTAGAATTTAACTTCTAACGGCCAAATTTTAAAGCATGTTAATATTAGAGTATAAAACACGCCATTTTCAGAAAAAAAAAATTCTTATTCAGAGAACCACTGCAGAAATACATATCACAATAAACACCTTAGATAATATGTTAATAATTGCCTAGAAAATTGGTTTAAAGTAAACTTTTTATGTGACCTACACAGGTATGTTTCCCTCACTTTGCCAGGAGCAGCCTAGTTAGGAACTGGCTTTGGTTGCACATATCTGCTCCTTTTTAATGTCTTTTCTCACCATTTACTTTCAATGTGCTTCTTAAAATAATAATGACAATGTCTGCCTTCACTGGAAAGAAAGGCTTTATATGTTAATGCAGGGAGGGGCTTTTTGAAGGAAATACATTACCCATTAACCACTTTCAGTCTGGGTCCAAACTTTGGGTGTTGTCATGCAAAGGGCACCAACAGGTTGCTCAGACAAGGAAGGTTTTCTAGCAGCACCTTCTGCTGAGCCCTCCCACAGCCTGTCATGTCCCAGCTCCTGTCTGTGCAATTGATGAATGTACTTCAGGCAGGGCTAGGACACAGCTCAGTACAGTTCTCTAAACGGTGATAAATGACCACCTTTGTGTGAAATGGGTTAGGTGGGAGGGCCACCCTTTGACAAGGCAGAAAATGAAATGATTACTATTGGATTCTATTGACTTGCCTGGTTAGAACAGTTGTGCCTCCTCCTAGAGGTTAATTGGACTTGAACTCAAGAAATTAAGAGGTCACCTAGGGTCACAGTGACAGCAGGCCCACTTTTAACTTGCTGCTAATAACATTTGGCAGAAGGAGGATGAATCTGGGAATTTAGCCTGGGTGCAGTCCAATTTCTTTAAGAGTAATGGTTTATACAAATTCTTAAACAAACCTTAACTTTGCATCACATACAGAAATGCAATGTGTTTTCAATTTCTATCAGGCAGTATTATACATATAACTATGAATTTTCTTGGAACAATAAACATCAGAATCTGTGTTGTATTAGTTCACTTACACACACTATTAGAATATTTGTATTGAAAACTCCCCACTAGGAAATTAAGAAATTTGGATTTAAAAAGAAATGATTCAGAATTTCTTGAAAATGTACAGTGTAAACTCTAATTTCATAAGTAGGTTGGCCAGCTTCACACATTTTGATTTGAGAATTGAGTAAAATAATTGAATTGTTACTGCTTCCTGAGAAGATATTATTTCACCTTTACGGTTCTTTTCTTGGTCACTTTGCAGTTCAGAGTACCTTGCTTGACACTGACCCTGATACTTTTCCTGTGTGGAACCTGCTTTACCATGGGACCCCACAATGAGCTCCAGTGTGGGGCAGTCTCAGAGCATTTTGCAGGGGGTGGGAGCATGGTGTGCAATGCCAGGAAGGAGAGCCACCAGGGAGACGGGATGGGATTGGGCACTGCCATCCAGATGGTGGGGAACAAGGCGCATCACCTAATTAGTGGCGCTGCTCCAGCAGCTGTGTAACTAGGGCAACATAAGGGAGGAAGGGGGGGAGGGAAGCATCTGTGGATGCTTGCAACCTTGCAACTGCTCTCAAGCTCTCCAGCTTTTTGGAGATCAGTTTGATCAGCTACTTATAGCTTGTGCCTAAGAAACTTGGGCACAATGGAGAAATGCTTTTGACTCTTTGTCCTTTGGTTAAACCCCCCAAAATAACGCAGCTTTGAAGATCATGTACACAGCTCTTTTTTCTAGTAAAATTACTTATTTTTTTCTTATGTCCTAATGGCTGCCAAGTAAGAAGAGTACCACAAATAAACTGCTAGGAATACTATCATTTCAATGGAGCATATCTTTTAACAACCTTGACACTAAATCTCATTACTAGTTAACTTAAATTACAAAATCTCTAAAACAATCATAGGAAATATGCCAGGTTTTTATTTATTTATTTATTTATCTATTTATTTATTTATTTGGTAGAGGAGAAAGTGCTCCGGGCTAGGAATCAGGAAGCTGGTATGCCACCATCATCACTGCAACTTACTAAAAATGATCCTAGATAAGTCATTGCACTATGCTGGTCCTCATCCCCATCTGTAAAATAAGTGCATTGGTTTAGCTGATCACTAAAGCCCTTAGTGATTTGAAAATCCCAGGGATTATGGCAGTGGGGCTCAACCTTGGCTACACATGAGAATCACCTGGGGAGCTTTATGTTGAACTACTATCTGAAATGGACCTGAACATTGGCATGTTTTAAAAGTTCCCCAGGTGATTCTCATGTACAGGCAGCATAGTGACCCACAGTTGCATGAAATCACCAAATCCAGGCCTGATGCCTATAACTGTATCATTACTCACATTGACAGTACCCTTATCAGAGGCACTGCGCTTACCATCGATTATCTAAATTATGCACTCATGTCAACCTGCTATGGATTGAGTATTATTAGCTCTGCTTTAGCTCATTTTACAAATAAAGAAACTGAGGCTTATGCATATGAAGCCAAGGACACCCAGCTATAGAATGGAAGATGCAGCAGGACTTGAACCTGATTCAGACACCAGAGCCTGTGCTCCTAACCACTGTGCTTTATGCCTGGAAACATCTTTAGCCTGCTTTTCTAGTATTTTGTACTGGAGAACCTGCAACTGGAAGAACCAATGTTTGTAATGGGTCCCTTACATCTCTCTGTGCCAATATCTCCATAGACAACCTCCATCCTTGACTTAAACCACCAAACTTTACAGCACCCCACTTGGGCAAGAGGTTCTAGAAGCTGAACAAATAAACTATGTGATTAAACTTCTTTCCTCTACAGAGGGATGTTGTCCTGGAGAAATGTTGGAGGTTTTTGGTAACAGGGCTAAGTACCTAGTGATGCCATAACCCTGAATCAAGCTGCTCATCAATGACAGAAATTACACTGAAAATCTAATTAACTTTATTGTTTTTCATTTAATGTAGAAATACCTGACATGTAGTCAGGGTGAATCTTAACTGATTGTAAAAACTCAGTACCTTTTCTTCGTGCCTATTCAGATGCAGCCTATTAAAATTAGACTGTCTTGGACAACAACATGTACAAACAGGCACGTTTTGCTTTTGGAAGTTCAACAGTCCAGTGAATGTAGCAATAAAGTTCACATCACTGAAATATATTACTTGAAGGGAAATGTTTCCAAAACATTCCAAATAGTTTATAATTAAATCACCCAATCATCGTTTAGCAAGAATGTTTTGATATTCCAGAAGCAGTTTGAACCTTTGAAAAAATGTCCTTAATGTTAGTTGCTTAACCAGAATAGTTAAATATGTTAAGAGTAAACAAACCTGAACTTGCTATTTTCTAGCTTATTTCATAGGTATCTCATGGAAGGAATGCTTGGAAATTCTCTTGCGGCTAAGTGACATCAATCCTCTTCAGCTGTGTTGCTGTTCTTTGTGCCAGAAGGGTAACCAACTGCTTTGCTAAATCCTGACTCCCTTTAAAGAACTGAGGGTTTGCCATCCCTCAGCCTGGATACAATTCAGAAAGAAAAGCACCAACTCATATTTGAAGTTAGGCCCAGGTGGGGACAAATCAATGCAGACACCAAGGCATCAGTACAGATCTTCCACAAAGGAAAGTGAGGGAAAGATTTCTTTCCTTTGAACCATAATTCCTCTAATTTATGCTGTGGCTTGTCAACAAAGCATTAACATGTATTTTACCACAAGGCCTGGTTGAAGGTAGACAGCAGGGTACAGCTGCCATCTATATATATTAATTTTGATCTTTTCTTAATACAGTTTACCAAAACAGAATGAGTTCCTTTAAGACATAGAATCATGCTTTAAGTTAGAAAACTAACTCATTCATTCCACAAATACTAATAAAATACCTTCTATGTATCCATCCCTGTGCTAGGCACTGGGATAATTGCAAAATTATGATGTAATCTTTGTTGCAAAAATTCTGTTTGTTTAACTGAAGCATGTGCATTCATATTTTTGCCAAGTTTTAAAACAGAATATTGGTCATCATATCAGTGAAGTCTGGACCTCTATGCTTTGTGTATTTATAGTACCATTCTTTTCCGAAAATTCAGTGTTTTATATTCTTCTCTGATTGTGCCATCAAGTCCTTACAAAATGAGGAGTTTGGCAATAATATTTGCATATTTAAATTGCAAAATTTAATTATAAAGCCTTTTCATACTTTACAGAGCCAATGCAACAGAGAAAAGCTATTTAAATACAATTACTGAATAAAGAAGATGATACCCAGCAATGAAAGGCTATCTTTTCCTGTTATTCCCTTCCCTTCCTTTCCTGCCCTCTCATCCCTCACCCCCAGTTTAGTACTTGGAATGGAAGTTCAGAATTATGAGCTGGAGGGTGTTGGGAAGAGAAGAATATGAATGTCACAGGACAGTATCAGAGTGAGAGTTACAGCAAGAAAGAAAAAAGGAGGAAACGGAGAGAGAGTTTGGAATAATGGAGTATGATGGACTAAATTTTGTCAGTCCCTCCCTCCTCCTTCCAGATTCATATGCCAAAGTCCCAACTCCCAATGTGACTGTATTTAAGGAGACAATTAAGATTAATTGAGGTCATAAGGATGGGACCTTAATCCAATTAGACCTATATAAGAAAAAAAAAAAGAAAAAGAAAGACACCAAAGAGCTCTCTCTCTCTCTCTGCACAGAGGAAAGGCCATATGAGGACACAGTGGGAAGGCAGCTGTCTACAAACCAGGAAGAGAGTCCTCACCAGAAACCAACCACAATGGCACTTCATTTTTGGCTTCTAGTTTCCAGAAATGTGAGAAAACAAATTTCTATTTTTTGAGCCACTAGTCTGTAGTATCTTGTTATGGTAGCCTGCACTAACAAATAAATGGAGGGAAGTTTGGGTGTAGGTGGATGAATAAAAAAATCACTCCTGGCAGGGTACCAGAATGACTGTTATGAGAGCAATGTCTAATGTGGGATTAGAAGGTGGGTTTTTGTGTGATCCATTTTGAGATTCCTCCTTACAGCCTCCACATCTTCAGTAGAACCTGCTACACTTAGATGTGCTCACTATTTGCACTTTATTTTGTTCCTGGAAATAGAATTTACTTTTCATTGTTTGACACAGGACATGCAAAGAAGAGCCTGGAGGCAGCTGGTGCCCGTGGGATACAAGCCTGTGGGTGGGGAGCATTTGCAGAAATTTGAGGAGCAGATTTAGACTTACTGAGAACATAAAATATAAATTTTTAGGTAGCATGATCTAGACCAAGAGATACCTATGCTAAAGTAGAGGTTAAATACTACTGGGAACCTCAGATATTATCTCTACTTTAATCCTTTCTTTTAAAGATGAAGAATCTGGAGCCTCGAAGTGAGGACTGAGATATTCTTGCACTGTACTCCTGTCTGGATGGCAAAGGGAACAGGTTTTTGGAACTCCAAACTCAATGTCATTTTATTTGTTTGTTTACTATAATGCTATTTTGATTTGCTTTAGAGCATATAATAATTTTTTTTTCAATCCCTAGCCCTGTAAAATCTTATTAAGCACCCCTGTCTTACTGATCTTATTTGAAAAGTCATGTTGTAGAGGATTGAATCAGTTTTCTCCAAAACTCACTGAAGCCTGAATTGTGTCCCCCAGGTTTTATAAGTAGAAACTTAGCCCCCACTGTGACTGTTCAGAGGGAGGGAAATCCTTTTATGGTAATTGAAAGGTGGAGCCTTGAAGAGGTGATTATAGGATCATGCAGTAGTGAATGGATTCAAAATGATGGTCAGGAGAGTGGTTCTGAGGGCTTTAAAAAAAGAGGAGAGTCTGTCTTTCTCTGTCTCTGCTCTCTCTACTCCACCATTTTCACAATGTAATGCCCTCACAAAACCATCACCACGTCTGTTTCCTGGACTTTGGACCCTGAGCCAATGAAACTGTAAGCAATAAATTTCGTTTTCTTGTAACTCACCCAATTTCAGGTATTTTGTTATAAGCTACAGAAACAGACTAATACACATGCAATACCCAGTATTGTTTTAAAAACAAAATGAGACAACTCCATTTGAAAGTCACTTATAAACTGTGATGTTCTATAAAATGTAGGGAGGTATTATTACCAATTACTCAATTACGTAGTAAGTTCATGTAGATATGTTCACTTTTATCTGATGAAAAGAGACTATATTTTATTTTAAAATCAGACACTGCTCCAACGGACACATTATTGATGATTTTATATATACTCCTATAAGAAATAGCCAATTAGTGAGGCAGGAAAATAGACTTTGTGGTTAAACAGGCCTAAATTAAAAGTCTGGCTACTCCATTAAGTACTGTAGTTGCTTATCCTGGAAGAAATTCCTGACACACTCACACACACACACACACAAAAACAAACACACAACAACAACAACAAAAAAAAAAAAAACCGGGGGGGGGGGGGGTGGAAAGGAAGATATAACAACCACAATTATTTTTTTTTTTTGAAGTTCTTACAACAAGCAAATGGAGGGGACACACTTGGGTGGGAGGGGGGAGAGGGAGGAGGGAGGGAGGTTTCGGTGATGGGACATAATCAGCTGTATTATTCTAACTGGATTTAACTCAAAAGCCACTACAAAAAAAAAAAAAAAAAGGGGGGGGGGGGGGGGGAAAGGAAGATATAACAACCACAATTATTTTTTTTTTTTGAAGTTCTTACAACAAGCAAATGGAGGGGACACACTTGGGTGGGAGGGGGGAGAGGGAGGAGGGAGGGAGGTTTCGGTGATGGGACATAATCAGCTGTATTATTCTAACTGGATTTAACTCAAAAGCCACTACAAAAAAAAAAAAAAAAAGGGGGGGGGGGGGGGGGAAAGGAAGATATAACAACCACAATTATTTTTTTTTTTTGAAGTTCTTACAACAAGCAAATGGAGGGGACACACTTGGGTGGGAGGGGGGAGAGGGAGGAGGGAGGGAGGTTTCGGTGATGGGACATAATCAGCTGTATTATTCTAACTGGATTTAACTCAAAAGCCACTACAAAAAAAAAAAAAAAAAGGGGGGGGGGGGGGGGGAAAGGAAGATATAACAACCACAATTATTTTTTTTTTTTGAAGTTCTTACAACAAGCAAATGGAGGGGACACACTTGGGTGGGAGGGGGGAGAGGGAGGAGGGAGGGAGGTTTCGGTGATGGGACATAATCAGCTGTATTATTCTAACTGGATTTAACTCAAAAGCCACTACAAAAAAAAAAAAAAAAAAAAAAAAAAAAAACTAAAATGTTTTTACTTATCTACTACTTAACATTAGAAAATATATACCTGTTTCTCCAGTATGACTAGTTTTATTACTCAAGAAATGAATTAAGAACACTTTATGAAAGTGTTAAATGCACTACCGTTTTGAGCACTTTAAAGAATAATAAAAAAAAAAGTCAAAGACCAATAAAGTAAAATGAGAAATTATCTTGAAGCCAAATGTATTCCAGGAAACAACAAAGCCAGAGTAGGATTTAGAATAACAAAACAGTTCTCAATTTTATCCAGTCCCCAAAACCCCTGAGAACTGCCTTGTTACTCCAATGCACATAATATTCCAAAAACATAAATAAATCTAGAACAGGCTAGATAATAGCCTGTAAAAATAGACATAAAAACCAAATGGATGTTAATTTCTTCTGCTGAAGTTTGTGCAAGTCTGGCTAAATTAAGGCTGTCAAGATAGAAGAGAATTTTTTATACCATAAATATAAACTATAAAGGATACAATGTGCTGTTAAATTGAAGCTTTTTATCTTGGAAAAAATAAACAGAATCTTATTACTGACAGCAATATGTCTGTAGAGGTTCAGAAAAGAGCCTCTCCATTAGACTATCTGACCTGGAATTTTAAATGGTCCTCGACTAGCAAAAGTTCACCATGGTGGCTACGTATAGGCTACTCAGAACCAAAGAGCCCTTTCTAACACTCCACAGTTTCCAAATTAGAAATGATCTCTCCTCTGTTTTGCACAGTTTGGGGGCTAAATCAAGTGGCTGGGTCCTCCCTCCAGTGAAGTCTGGTTTTTGGTGGCTTCTTTTAGAGCCTTTCTCTCAACAGCCTAAAGGCAAGCACATCACTCAAACACAATCAAATGCAGTTTTCTCTTTCAAGGGCTGAAAAACACAAAGATGAAAAAAATGGATGCTATTTGTTCCTTCATTTCAGGTACAGATGAGTTCCTACTTCTGAAACTTCAGGAGCTGCACGATTCTTCAACATTCTTTTGATATTCTAAGCAACCCCATGTTCCTACGGCAAGTTTCCTTTTGGCCAAGAGTCAGATATTTTTGCTAGAAAACTAAAGTGCCATAAATACCAAGTCACTAGTGCCACTCACCTAATTCTTCTCAATCCTTTAACCTGCCAGGCCAATCATACATATTAGGTAAGTTAAGGCACGGTTAGGCCAAGAGATAAATTTGACATGGAAGTGATCAAACATCACCAACTTCAGGGACATGTGAGATTACATAACATTTGTTACAGACTTTGCTTTGCCCTATGTTATATTGTGTGTATCATGAGTCAGGCACTGTGATGAGGAGTGAACATAAAGTATCTTGTTTAATACTTACACCGAACATAGAAGGTAGGCTCTATTATAATAAGCATTTTAAATATGAAGAAATTGATACTTAAAGGTTATTTTTTCTTCGAGTCTCCCAGCTATCAGTGACAGAGCTAGACTGTATAAGCACCTAAGACAGGAGCTAAAGAAAATACAATCAATGTCAACGTAGCAAGAGATACAGATAGTTTCCTCCAGAGTTTTCCTCTCCGTTGTTAGTAGTAAGTCCTTCTCTCACATTCCTCTGTTTTTCTCTGTGAAGACAGATTTTTATCTCCTCAGTCTGTCAGGTTACGTGGCTGGTTGGTGGCAGCCATTTATCCAAATTTCTCAACTGAGCACATCTAATCCATCAAACATTCTGATTTGAGGGATTTAACCTCTTACTCTGTCATTCTTTCTTGGATAAACATCTGCTCTAATGAGCAGATTTTCCAAGAAAAGGCAATGTAAAATGCCTTTTGGTGTTTATCCTGAGCTATAAAGTTCATTCCAACTTTTCTCAATACTCAAGAAATTATTTTGATGATCCAATCTGCAGATTCACTAGTATTATGTTTTAGTTAGTTCTGAATGAGGGTGAAAGAGAAGTACAATTTGGTGTGCCCCCTCAAAAACCTACATATTACCATCTTCCAGTACCCCATTCTTTACAAAAGTTTGTAGAAGAATCTACCATTTAAATTAATACTAACTGTGACTAGAAGAACAGCCCATGAAAAAGCAATTCTCACATTCCTAAACTCTCAGGAAAGGACACACTGCCATTCCTAGCATTCAGATCCTCTAAATGATAAATTATCTACCTGACTATTTTTTAAATAGGGAGGAAAAAATGGGGGTAGAAATCATATAGGAGAAACATGTATGGTATTTAAAAATCCCTGAAGTTGACATAAATAAGGATAAATATATTTTTCCCTGACAACCTATATATATGTTAAGTGATTCTGATATCTAAATTTCTTATGAACATGAAATATTAAACATATCAGTTAAATACACCCATGTCAGGATCCTTTAAGAGCTCATTGGGGAATGGCTCAAGGATGAAGTCTTTGTCATTGAAGGGTGCATTAAAATAATCTTTCAAGTCATTAGAACATGGGAAAATTTTCAACCTACAGTTTTACATGTGGTTCATCATAAGGTATTGCATCTTCAACCTCTAAACTGCACTCAACTGCTCCAAGGTAGAGTATGTCTAACTAGTTCCTAGAAATAAAGAAGCCGATAGGTTTTCTGAACCAGACCACATGCACAAGAAAATGGATTGTTGGTATAATTTTCTCAGGGATTGTCACTACAAAGAATGGATTCAATCATTGGATGGAGTTCTCCCAATTTTTCAGTCAGAAAGCTGTAGTTAGTGTTCTTCTGTTCCTTTTTGGGAACAGGAAAAGAATCAGCAGACTAGCATCAGCCGAATGATATTACCTGAGGACTTTTCCAGATAGGACCAAGGTTACCTTCTAGAAACGAGATGTCTTTCCCTTTCTCTGTATTTTCTGGTTAACTACATGAGCCTAGATGATCAAGTAAAGAATAGAAATTATTAAGAGATGTCAGGACAGTATCAGGACAAGTGACACATTTGTTAAGAAGGACTGTTCAAAACGTTCACTCTGACCAACTAATCCCTAACTGTCGAACGTGGCAATGGACCAGCATATCTGCTCACTGACAGAAACTTCTTTTGATTTTTGTAGAGAATTGTTGACCAACTTGGATATTAGTAAATTAAAATCAGGCTGCTGTAAAAGTGAAGATGTGAGTCACTGTCCTAGAAAAATGCCTGTGGTCATGTCAATCCACCAGAAGGTTTAGCATCACCTAATTCATCCCTATGGTTAGGGGCAGTATATGGATGCTTTTTCCACACGTATAACCTCTTACATACTCTCTCCAACTCTTGGAATTTTATTGGTACAGCCTGTCCAAAATGTAGTGATATTAATAATAAGACAGTCATTTGTTATATAGGTTGTAATGTTCAACAGACCTTTTAGAATCTTCACTGTGGTCTTGCAAGTTAAGGAATATAATACTAACGTTCCAGTTTCTTCAACATTAAATACATAAATACAGTGTTTATAAGGCTTAAATTAGACATTGAATGAAAACCATTGATGTGTATCAAATACTCAATAAATTGCAGCTAGAATTATGTCATTATTATCAATATCAGAAACCATGAGTTTCAGAACCCTTACATAAGGATTATGAGTTTTCAGCAGAACTTTACAGAGTTTGCCTCAGGGAGAGTTAAGTGTCTCCTGTGTGTCCTAAGCACAGGATTATGTGAAGAGTCAGGTTTAGAAGGGCTGGAAGATTCACTGGTGGAGCCAAAGTCCAGGACACAGCTGTAGGGCAAAGTGAAGAAGTAGCCCTAACAATATCTTATCTAGATAGAAGAGGGAGTGGAGGTTTCTACCACCATCACTGCCCCTGTCCCCCCCAACACACACAGTCACAATTGTTAATAGCACAAAGTAATAAAAAAGCAAGTTAAATAAAATTTAAAAGTAATACAAGAACAGGATAAGTGGAGGTATTAAAACACAGCAGTGAAAGAAATATATGCATTTAACAATTTAATCCAGGCATCATGCTCAGTGAAAAAAGCCAATTGAAAATGCTACAGTATGCATGATGCCATTTATATAACATTAACTAAATGACAAATTATAGATAAATAACAGATTAGAGATTACTGGAGGCTAGGCATGGGGGTCAGTGGAGATTGGTGTAGCACAGGATTCTCTTCATGGTGATGGAACAGTTCTGTATCTCGATTGTGTTGATGGTTACATGAATCTATACATACACGCACACACACACACATGCACACACACGCGCGCGCGTGCGCACACACACGCACACACACAGAAACACACGCACAGACATTGAAATCACCTGAAATCTGATTGTGCGCACACACACGCACACACACAGAAACACACGCACAGACATTGAAATCACCTGAAATCTGATTGTCTATAGTCTACTTACCAATATTGTGCCAGTGACAATTTCCTGATTTTGATACTGTGTTATAATTGTATAAAATGTTACCATTGAAGGAAGTTGGTTGAAGGGTTCATGGGACTTTCTGTATTGCTTACAATTTTCTGTGAGTTTATAAATATTTCAAAATAAAAAGTTAAAATAATTAAACACAAAGAAGATTGAAACAATAATCATGAACAGTGTACATTTTTTAATAATTATGTAGCAAATAAAATGTACATTTTTTAATAATTATGTAGCAAAGCTACTTAAGGATAAAATTTATAAAATATAGATATATTTGATTACATAATTTTTAAACATGTAAACTTTCAAACACACCATGAACAGATTAGAAAAGTAAACACAAACTGGTTAATTTATTTATGGCAAAATTGATAGACAAAAATGTTGCTCTAAAAAATATATAAAAAGCCCTTATTGATAACATAGTAAAAACCGACACCCCCTCATTTATTACCCAGAAAAGGTGGGTAATAATATGACGATATAAATAAGAACAAATGACAATAAACATACAAAAAGTATTTAGCCTCTGTAATAATTAAACGCAGATTTTAAAGATGAGAAACTTTGTAGATGAAGTCAGCAAACACTTTTTCTAACACAGTTGCTAATATTTATACATGAACAAGGGTACTCTCCTACGTATGACAATGGAAGTGTCACTTGATACAGTTAGGCCAGAAGGCAAATTAGCAAAATTTGTGCCAAAGTCTTGAAAAAAAATTCAATCTTCAAATCAAGAATTGTCTACTTAGGAATTTATCTCACCATATAATAGGGATTTATGGACAAAAGATTTATCATAATAGTATTTTTACAAATGAAAAATGGGAAATATTTTTAAAAGTAATTGGTTAAATTATTTCTTTACCACAAATTCAGTAAAGCTATGTTATAGAAATACATTTATTAACATATAGAGATGTTTATGATTTACTTTTAAATGAAATGAGCAGTGAATATAAAAATTTACTAATAAAAACTAGGATTTCTTTTCTCCTTTCTGAAAGCTTTGTTGTTTAAATTTAGCAGCTCCAGCATTTAAGTTATATTTTGAATGATATGAATATTGTCTTATTATTTGTAATTAATTTATCTTTTAAAACAATCTTGTTTTATATTTTATTATTGCTCCTTCAAACTATTATTCTAAACAAAAGAGAATTATAGTCATGAAAATTCAATATTGCAGAAATATGTAGCATAGCAAGTAAACCATTGCTTAATGATAACTATCGTCAGAAAGATCTGGTATTTTATCACAGAAATAAAATACGTTTTGTGAGCAGATAGCATTAAGGGAGTTTTTTTCACTATCATTGTATTCTATTTTTAAGGGTGGAGAAAAACTGTTACTGCTTAAGGTGACCAGGAAGTGTGTTTGGGTCATATAAGAAATGTGAATCAGAGCTGGCCAGTTAGTTCAGTTGGGCACAATGCAGTGTTGAAACACCAAGGTCAAGGGTTAGGATCCCAGTACTGGCCAGCTGCCAAAAAAAAAGAAAGAAAGAAAAGAAATGTGACTCCTTGGTTCTAAAACAAAAGTAAAGGCAAGGAATACCCAGTGGGAATAAGATCCACTGTTTTTCCAAAGGAGAGTATACTGACTTAGTGAAAGTAAAAGGTGAATTGTTCTTTTTTTTTTTTTTTCAGTCCCCTTAAATACACAGCGGACACATGAGTTATCAGAAAGTTTCATTTAGGAAATTATTCAATTATTCATTTAACCAACTTACTAACTTATTAGACAGTAAGCTCTATGCCAAATACTGAAAATGCAAATATAATTAATATATGGTCCCCATCTTTGCAGACTCTTACAAAGGTAGGAAAGGCAGACAGCTAAACATATTTTTTAACACATTTCAATAAGTGACTGGGGAAAAAAGGCAAGTAAAATGTACAAAAGAGAAACAATAGATAGAGACACATTTTTTTCCATCTGAAGGTTCAGTGAAATCTATCGAAAAAGCAACAGAACTTTATTTTGCTGGATATTTAATATTTGCCTAGCAAATATGTAAGGAAATGATAACCAAACAAAGAGAAGAGCATGCACAAAAACAACTGATGAAACAACACAGAACCTTTGCTACTCCAGTATAGATGAAGCGTAAGAATGGTGTGGCAGACACCAAGGTGTCCTTCCACCATGATCTCCACCTTCTTGTCTTCATACTCCTGTGTAATCCCTTCCCCTTGAGTATGGGAAGGACCTGTGATTCCTTTTAACCAACAGAATATGACTAATGTTTTCTCCCCTGAATTCTAACCCCCCGTATTCAACTGCCTAGGTGGCAATTCAAAGAGGGAGGCAAGCCTAACTTCTATGTATAATAATTCTACAATGTATTTATTTAGTTAAATAGACTGCTATGTAATTAATTATCCCTAGCTGAACCTCAGATTCTTACAGGGGAATATTACGGTACCCGGTTCATAGGACTGATGTGAGAATTAAATGAGATGATATGTGTGAAATGCTCAGGGATGCATCTCATAAATTGTAAGGTCTCAATTAATGAAAAGATGGTATGGAAATATGATGGTGTTGTCCCAAAGGCACTTCCAACTTAATATGCCTAAAACTAAACTCATGTTCCTTCATACCTCTACTTACCCTGTGCCCTCCTCCTAAAATGCTCTTCTTCTTTCTTGTCCTGTCCACTCCAGACAGAACATCATCTTTCAGTATTCAACAAATTAACTTCTCAAGGCTCATGGACTACTATATCTGGATCACTAGAGGTGTTAATAAAAATATGCATTCCTAAACCTCAAAGGCTTTGAGAACCTATGCTCTAGAATAGGGGTTCAAGGATCAGTTTCTATGAAAGCATTTTTGACAAATGTGGGGAGATGTGACTACCCTTCATCTTTATTTTTATAGACACATCACGGAGGACAACTTGCTTTTTTGTTTGTTTTTTTTAATATAACAAGGATATGCACATTTGTTCAAATAACAAATACATAAACTGAATAATAGATGAGTAACAAAATACTTGGTAGAAAGTCAGGCTTCAAATTTTCACAAAAACTGGAGATGTAAAACTTGTTAAAATCTACATATTTCATCCTATAATCTCTGAAGTTATTTGAAATATCTCTCTAAAGTCTTCCAAAAGCATGCAAATGTCAAATTAATTTCAACAGAGGAAGATGAATAAACTTTTCAAAGGCAAATTAATTTCTAGGCAAATTAACAAGTCCATTTAATAAAACAAAATCAAGAACAGAAATTAAATATGTAAGTTTAGCAACATAAATTGCATAAAAAATCAATACAACAGAATATAAACACAAGGGCATTTCAAAAAGTTTGTTGAAAAATAGAACTGAAAGATAATGGAAATCATTCCATGAACTTTGTTTTTGGTGTTTTCTTTAATTTTTTCCTTTAAACAAAAAAACAAAAACTAAGATCAAGATCATAGAAAATATGTTCTCTGACCACAAGAACAGAAGGAAATTTAAAAACTCACAAATGTGTGAAAATTAAACAACACACTTCTAAATAAACAATGGGCAAAAAGAAAAATCACAGGGAAATTAGAGACTACTTTGAGATAAAGATCGAAGTGCAACATGTTAAAAGCTATAGGATGCAGGGCTCTTGCAGTGCTTCAGAGGGAAATTTATACTTGTAAATACATATATTAAAAGTAAGAAAAATCTCAAATCAGTATGTACACTTCTACCTTAAGAAAATAGAAAAAGTAGAGGAAACTAAACCAAAAGCAAATATAAGCAGGAAATAACAAAGATTACAGTGTAAATGTATGAAATAGGGAATTAAAAAACAATAGAGAAAATCAACAAAACAAAAAGTTGATTCTTTAAAAAGATCAACCAAATTTGTAAATCTTTATCTAGACTGACTAAAAAAAAAGACAGAAGGGGCCGGCCCGGTGGCGCAGTGGATAGTGCGCCGCTTGGGAAGCGCGGCGGCGCTCCCG